>NC_040906.2:52269536-52570265 GCF_004126475.2 Phyllostomus discolor
TATTTCAGTTTTCCTGTTAAGGGTCAGAATCAAAGGCAGGCGGCCTAAAATAACTCATCAGCAGCTTGTTTGGCTGATGATGATGTTGGAAATTCTAAGTTGCCTTTTAACTGAAACTTATTGACTTCTCTCTCGGAAATACTATAACTATTAAGAATCAACTTACAGATCAATAAAAGTTCTCATTAGCCACGTTAACAAGTGTGAATGGTCTAAACCAACACCCAATCTCTATGATTAGGTTACTTATATAACCCTCAACAGAAAATAAAAAAAACACTTAAAGGAAGAAAAACAACAGACAGTTTTAAAGAACGGCATTTCCTTAAAGGAATGACAAGTAACACATTTCCCATGTTAATTTATATCCACCTTTCATCTCCATAGACTCAGTTAATAAAAGCTATGCATAAATGATATGAGAGATCATTAAATCAACCAGTTCACAGTGCTGATTGGTAAATAAATATAGCACTTCATGAAAATGGTGATGTGTATACAGATTCTGGTTTTCTTTTAAAAAGAGGGAAAAACCTTTGTCTATAGCTTTGGAAAGCTATCCACACCGTATCTACTTCAATTTAAAATACTTTCCAAGCTTGTTGAAGGGAGATAGACCACACAAGAGAGCCCCACGGGGGACCATAATCTTGGGTGAAAGTTTAAAATCAAATAAAAAATTCAGATTCATTGAATTAGCCAGCAGCTGGGGGCATGTATACAAGACTTCCCAGGTCTGGGTGTGAGGCATTTTTGTTTTGGTCCAGTTGTGTGTCCTTGTGTGGACGTGACTACAGACAGGAAAAGAAAGCCAGACAGGCAGAGGAGAAGAGGGAAACAGCTCTTTGAAAGAGTGTGTTGAAACAAAGAAAAGGTGTTTTATAAATTAGCTTGTTTTCTTAGGTTTAATTTTTTTGTTTGTAAAAGGTTTTGCTGTGTATGAAAAAGAGCACCTTCAGATAGAAATGTTTTTCTTCATCGTGGGGCCTGAGTTTAAAGTTGGGCTTACTGCTTGCCAATTGTGTGACCTTAGGCAATGGAAGAATAATGGCACCTTCTTATACAGAGGTTGTCTTATTTCAGATATTGTGTGAAAAACACTTAACCCATGTGCAGAGTTAGATGCTCAAAAATATTCATTATTGTTCTTTACTGTGAGTTGATATGCTAGTACTGGTCTTGATTTTTCTACAGACAAATGCAATTCTTACAGAAATGGATCCCTCAGAGAAAAGACCTGGGTAAAGATGTGAATAGAGACCAGTGACCCTAAGTAAAATGAAAATTCACAGAAACAATGCCTCCAGCCTTGACCTGTCATTCCGTTTTCTCCTGGAGAACCTGGATGTGGCCAAAGGAACAGTGATGACAAGCTTACAACTGATGCAATGTTACTCACGACCGGTGAGAGAAGGCTCATCAAGAAAGAACCCCACTGCTAGAGGAGGGCTGTCCCCTCATGCCCACAGGTGAGCTTGGGCTCTCTCCTCCAAACACCTTCTGTCTGGTCAGGACTCAGTGGAGACCAGAGGTGGACTGAGACTTGGTCCACTCTCAAGAATCCGTCAGTCTGGTAGGGGAGACCAGTGTCAGTTACACACACAAATATGCTCAAACACTACAATTAGAGTCCACTGAGTTGTTAGGCTGCAGGGTATGGGCTGTGTCAGGTGGAAGTCCTGGGGCAGGGAGGCCGGCAGGAGTGGCCAGAGGGCCCCCAGGCCCTTCAGGCTCCCAGTTCTCAAGACGGCTTTGCTGCTGTGGAGAGAGAGGGTTTATGTCTCCTGTATCCTAGTCAAGCCTTTACTTTTGCACCCTTTGATGTGAGCTGTTGCCGAAAAGGGTCTGTTGACCTCTAGAGAGTAAGCTGTGGAGGGCATTCCTTGGAAGAGAGGAAGAGAAAGTCCCATTGTTCCTCTCCCCTGGGCTCCAAGAGAGAAAAGCCACGATGACAATTGCTTTTTCTTAACTGAAGGTTTAACTGTTGAATACTTGTGGCTGAGTACTTATTTCCTTGTTCTGGGGGAACTGGAAGTCACAACTCCTGCTGGGATTTTTATTTTTAAAGAAAAAGATGAAAGAAGAAGAAGTAGAGGAAGGAAAGGGGGGTAAAACTGGGCCAGGGGAATTATGAGGAATTGAGAGGTGGAGGGGACCTGGCGAGTCCTCACTGGGCGCCTGTGCATCAGGGCCGTCATCCTCTGAGCAGCCATCTCCCCACAAGTTAGAGCAAGAGAGAAGGGTGGAGCAGTCAGCATCCCTGAAAACAGTAGCTCTTCTCAAACTTGACTCAGTCCCACACACACTTGCCCCAAAGGCTTTATTGTTCTGTTTTTTTTCCAGAGTCTAAGAAAGGAAGAGGCCTTCGAATGCTAATTTCCTGTCTCTACCCTCAACCCTTTCCAGACTGCTTCTCTGAGTGACATCGAACCCCAGAAGCTCCTGTCCCTTCACTTGCTAAGACTCTTTCAGGCTTACTGGTAGTATGGCTCCCGTGTCCACAAACCTGACCTGATGACAGTCCTAGAACTTCTTCACACTTATGTTGCAAGAAAGAGCCTTTGCTCTTGCAAAGAGTTTGTTTCTCGTTTTGAAAAGTGGACAGAATGCAATTTATAAATCAATAGGCTGCCTTCCAAATATTGGCTTATCTAAATTGCGATATATATTTTACATTAGAGTATGATGATGCTTGGCTTTTGGGATTGTTTTTACTTGTTAATACACATCCATTAACTCCTTTCCACTGCATATTTTTGTTAACTTCGTTAAAATTGCCACAAAGGATTCCTGCCTGTAAAGATAGTTCATTAGCATATACTATTACCATCAAAGGCATCATATTATTGTACATAAAGTAAACAGCTTTTGTAATACATTATATAAAGATTAAGTTGCTTAACTAAAATTGTAAGGGTTTAGCATAATCCAAATTTGCAGAAGAGGCTGTGGCCCAACCACAGGGTCAAAGGATAGTTTGGCACGGATCTGGGGCCCTTCCCCATAATCTGCACCAGCACTCTTCCACGGGCACGGCAGTAAACACAGTCTATTTGGTAGGAGCAGTGGGTCTACAGTGTAAACGCAGCTTCAAAGCTAGCCCCTAATATCTGCTTATGTGAGGGCTCTGGAGCCAGCATTGGCTACAGCTATGTGAGAAGCCATGTTTAGAGTTTTCCATTTACTAAGGAGATGCACAGAGAGAAGAAAATCCAAATGACTTCTGTATTAAATCATTGAACACACATTAATTAATATCTACTAGTGAGCAAGGAGCTCTATTAAGATGTTATGAATAAGGGCCATGTTATAAGATTCCAATTCCTTAGTCTGTTTGTAAGACCTGTCCCGTACCTGCCTCTCCAAGCTTCTGGAACACTATGCACCAGGTGGACCAGACTTCTTCCAGTCCTTCCAGCTCCTTGAACGTTCCCTGCTTTCTTTTTTCTCCCAACTTTTGCATCATCCCCTCTTGCCTATAGCACATCTCCTGCTACATTGTGCAAGACTAATTTCTACTTATCCTTTAAGTCTAAACTTAATTGTAACTTTCTTAACCCTTTGGACTAGACTATGTTCCTTTGCTGTAAGCTCCCATAGCCTTCTGAACTTTCCCCCTTTCAAATAATCCCTCTCATGTTTTTTATTTTTAAATGTCTTTCTTCTCTTCTGTAAATTTCATGAGGGCAGGGATACTGCCTTGTTTACAACTATGTCCCAATGTTGCATTTCATGCCTAGTACATAGTAGTTGTTTCCTGTTTACTGAGTTATTTAATTGAATAGAACAATCTACAAGGGCTTCTATAATAGGAGAGGGGAAAATTAGGTAAGTGCCGCAGTATGTAACTATCCCAAATTATAACTTAACAACAGCTACAGCTAAGAAAAAAATTCCATACTAAGGCTTGCCAGTTTCTGGTTCTGCTAAAATTTAGTAATATCATTGAGTTTAAATCCCTACCCACAGTCCTTGCTAGTGTTGTAGATATTTAGCCACTCTTCATGAGAATGAGTAACAACAACTCAAGCTCTAAGTACCCAATTTTGTTCTGTACAGCACAAGCTTACATATATATGTATTTTTTTTTTCAGGAACATAGCATTCAGGTTTGACTTGGTTTTTCCTGCAGAGGCAATACCATAGTGCGGTGACGGCACAGGGTCTCTGGCAGACCAGAGCGAGCCCCACCGCAGGAGAGCACCCAAGGGTTCAGTCAGTGAGGGTTCTGCATACAAACCTCTGCACGCAAACATTTGCTGGTTTTTGATTCCACAGAACTGTGTTAGGCTCTGAGGAGAAATTGCAAAACTATATAGTTAATACTATGAAGCATTAGCAAGTAAAATTTAATAGTGTATAAGAAATACACTATGGCCAAGCAGAATTCCAGGATTTCAATAGATAAAAAGCCTATTAATGTACAATACCAATATGCCACACTAACAAGACAGTTAAAGTACACGAACCATAGGGTCTGAAGTAGAACTTTGGTTCTGTGGTTCATCTTAATAGATGCAGAAACAGCTTTTGATAAAATGTAATACTCTTAAGTATTATCAAATAGAAATAAATAAGAGATAATGTACTTAATATCATAAAATTATTAAAAATTTAGAGTAAAATTCAGGCTCTATGGTGAAACTTTAGAGGCATTCTCATTAAGGTCAGGAACTAGATAGCCATGCTCATGAACTCTGCTTATATCCAATATTATATTGAATCTTGTAGACAATGTGATAAGGCAGGAAAGAAGGTTATAATTTGAAATGAAGAGATACATTTTCTTATTTGTAACAATATGATAGGCTATATAGGAAATCTGAGATGATCTGCAAACTATTGAAACTAATAAGACCTTAATAAGTTGATACTCAGAATCAACATACAAAAATTAATAGTGTTCCCATATTCCAGTGATGACCAACCCAAAAATATAACACACAAAAAAAATCCTCTTTATAATAGCAACAGAAAATGTGTGTGCTAGCCGGCCTCCAAGATGGTCTCCAATGATCTCCCCCACCCCCACCCTTCCTCCTTCCTGGTATAATCAGTAGAATACACAGAAATAACAAGTGTGTGATTCCAAGTTTGGGTCATATAAGACACTGTGGCTTTAACCTTTTTTCCCTTGGATCCTTTGTGGGTGGACCAGCCAGCCACCACGGAATAACGACAGGAAAGCAGCCCTAAAAAGAGGCCTATGTGGTAGAGAACGGACGGCTCTTTCTAACAGCAAGAAACTGAGGCTCCCTTCTGGTAGCCATCCTGGGAGCAGATCCTCCAGCCCCAGGCCGGCCTTCAGGCGACTGCAGCTCTGGCTGACATCTTGACTTAAATCTCATGAAAGATCCTGAGCCAGAATCACACAGCTCAGCAGCTTCCGAGTTCCTGGCCAGACCCCCTCCCTGTGTCCCTTCTCCTCGCAGGTCAGGAGGCTCCTTTCCTCTGGGTATCGGGAGTGGTTCCCCCTCTCTCCCAGGATGGTTTTATGACTTGCTCCAGCAGAAGGTCAGAACACCCTTCTTGTACATTCCATTTCTCACATTTCTTTGGCTTGAAATACTCAATGTGCCACGGTGCCATACTTTGGGGTAGTGGACCCTGAACCCCATCACTACACATATAGTAAAAAGTTGAAAACATGCTAGGGAATGAAATGAAAATTCAGATAGCGATTACTGTAGGGATAAGAGAGGGAGGACAGCATTGGGACAGGGTACAGGAAGAAGTCAACAGTTCTTCAAATTTTTTAAAAAAGGTGAAGCAAGTAAGGTAAGATGTTAAGGCTTATTATGGGAATGTTTTTTTTTGTCCTGTTTTCTTATTTTCTGGGTATTTGAAGTATTTGTTATAAAAACCAAAGCACTGAGTATTGTCCTCACTGTGCTCACATTACTTGGAAATGTCTTGTTGAACTGAAAAGTGCGGTTTACAAATCACCAGGCTTTCGGTTTGGTGATGCTGATCCTCTGGTTCTTTGCTGGTCACAGTTTCTCCATTTTACACAACTAAGAAGTATATTTTAATTGTCTTTATATGAAAAGTTACTTCTATAGTGACAAGCTCTAAAAACTTGTAGAGTAATTAAATTCAATCCATAAACTTTAAGCTTGCCCTGGATTTATGAATGTGAATTTCTAATAGAATGTGAATTTCTTAAAAACAACAACTTTTTCCTCATGCTAGCTAGAAATTCTGTAACAAAGTCATTTCTCTAATAAAGTGCTATGCCCTTTGGAATTGCTGCCACAGATCCAAGGCTGCAGTGAGCTCTCCAGACCCTGCACGTGATGCCCCCCCCAGCCGGGGCTCCACAGTTCCTGCAGCGTCTGTTGGGTCCGATCATCCCACCTACTTCTGGGAACAAGTTTCACAGGCAAACAATGTGAATATTTCAGCAGTTGGTTTAGAGAAATGAATGAAAACTGTGGGTAATGCAGTGAATATATTAAATAGCCTAGATATTTAATACATTTCAAGCAAAGTAAAAATTATGTAAAATGCAAAGTTTAGCAGTAATTAAGAGTGTTCACTGTATTTACCTTAGGATGCTTTTGGAATCCTTTAACGGAAAATGTTTGCTGAGTCTCCAATACCCTCTCACAGGAAACTACTTTTGATATTATTTACTTAAAACAAAGTACCTCCTAGCAGCTCAGGAGAGGGTGCAACTTTAAATACAGAACAGCTGTTCTGTTTTTAAAGTCCAGGCTAGCCCTTAAAACAATGCTTTAGTAAAACAGATCTAATTAAAATGAGTCTGCTTAGCACCCATTTGGTCACTCTTGTCTCCTACCCCTCAAAAACTATTTTTGGTCCCAGTCACAACAGCCCTAAGTGGGCCCAGGGACCCTGTGTTCACAAGAGCCAGCTCTCTCTAGGCTGACACATATCGCTCCTGTCCTTCCTGATGAAAGCTTGAGAATGTCCCAAATAGGTATTGTTCATGCAGTTTTGCATAGAGAGGGTGTGGGCATATTAATTTTACCTTGGAAGTATTAAATAAAACACACACACACACACACACACACACACAGGCATTCTCAGATACCCTGCAGTGGTAGAATACTTTGCAGTTAGAGCAAAATCTTTCCTCTTCACATTTAATACTTGGAAATGCTTGAGGTGTGAGGAAAACATTTTCATGAAGTGTTTGATGTTGCGAAGGGGCTCCAGGCAGTGGAAGGCTGCTTTGCTTCACATTTCGGAAACTCCTCAGGATTTGGGAAGAGGAGCTAATGAAATGTTTCCCTGTTTTAAGTCACTTACAGGGATATGCATCTTCTAAAATTGAAGATGGTCCATTTTAAAGGGCACAATAATATTAAACTCTACCCAAATGCCATGACACTCTGAAGGGGAGTAAGGACCAGCCATCCCCTTTGAGGAGCTCGAGTAGTCTCCACACAATACTGAGAAACGGGCCTGCTGAGGCACAGATTACTAGAATGTTTTGTAAGTCCAGAGACTGAAGAAACCTAGTTTTTATTTGTGAGCTAGCAATATTAAAATCAAAATGAAAAAAATTTCAGTCCTCTAATACTAACCAGTTATCTCGTATCTAGCTACCAACTACCCACATGTTCATCTAGCATTTACTGACTGCCCATCGGGTGGTGGTCATTGTGAAAGGCCTCGCTGGGCACATGAACGCCAACCAGTTACATATTTTGCCCCCCAGGAGACTAAACTCTGAGGCTAAAAAAATATTTTTAGTGGAGTAATAAATCAGAGAGAATGGGTCCATTCTGGAGTTTTATAATTCCTAAATTATTAAAATACTTTTATATAGAATTTTTGTTTCTTGTTCTCTCAACTTTAAGTTCTCCTGGTTTGAAGGTCTTGCTACCCAAGAAAGGCATGCTTCTACCAGGGGGCGCAACAGTGGCCCCACTGAACAGGAAGGTGAGGCCTCCACCTGGCATTTGGATTCCTCATGCCATTGGATCGACAGATAAAGAAAGGGATCACTCTTGAATGGATTGATCTTGATTATCAGGGCATTGTGGCTGCACAACAGGGGCAAAGAGGACTCTCTGGAACCTAGAACATTCTTCGAATACCTCTCAGTACTTCCATCCAAAAGTAAAAGTTAATAAGAAACTACAGTAAGCAGAGAGATGCAGGTCCAGTGAAGATTCAGACCCTTCAGGGATGAGGTTTCAGTTACATTGCCTGGTAAAGATTCTTACAAGCTGAGGTCTTGGCTGAGATATCATACAGTAAGGAATAAGTAGATTATAAGCATCAACTATGACTTTACTTCATTTCATTTACAGTAACAAGGACTATAGCTGGTATGCGTATTTTCTTACACTTTCTGTGCACAAGTATGTATATTTACAAGCACATTAACTTCTTTTCTCTTTCCTTCTTGCCCTAATACTGTCATTATTCTCAGCTCCACACTCTGTGATGATTAGATTAGACCTTACAAGTCACATTTCTCCCTACGGGGTTGTGCCAACAGTGGATGCTAGCTGGAGACTGCAAGAGTGGGTGGGAGAAGGTGGGACTTGCTTCTTCCTGTTTGCTTCTTATTCCTATCAGCACTTCCACAGCCCCAGGTTTTCACCCTGGCAGCAAGAGTTGACTCCAGCAGTCACAGTTAGCTCCAGTTTGCAGTATCCCCGAGTCACAAGAACCAGCCTGACAGCATCCCCACAGATACAGATACCAACATTAGCTGGATAGTGACCCTACTTGGAGGTCTGGATTTCAGTTTTGTAGGGCTCCTCTTCCAAGTTTGTCTTAACAATCACAACTTCTCTTTGTTCCTCAAAGAGGAACAGCTTTAGGAGTGGTAGCTGTCTCCTAAGGTTACCATCTCCAAGATACTTCTGACTTTTCGCTTAATATTGGTTAACATCTAGAGTTGTTAAATCTCTCTGCTAAAGTAACTGGTGTAGTTTCTGTCTCCTGACTTGACCCTAGCTAATAAAATGAATACTACTGTCTTCCCAAAAGCCATTCTACCCCTTCCACAACACATAGCAGTCATGCATTTGGAACAGATTGATTCTGTCCCTGATCCAGGGATGGGCCCTAACAGGCCTAAGTCAGAGTAACTCCATTTCCTTCCTTACAGTAATTGGTGCATACAACCAAAGCATCAGCCAATTAACCCATAACATTCCTCTTGCCACAGGGATTGGTTAGGGGTAGTCCAATCAAATTTTGAGACAAGAAAGCTCAATCTCCATGTGAACAGAGTTTTATGTAGACGTAAAGTCTCCAACCACTGGAGCCATTCTACCTTAAGAGAAACCAAACTGAGGGCAAAGCTAAACTATGCAGGATGGCGGAGCTAAGGAAAGTGCAAAGAACAGCCTGAAGTCCTGATGAAGTCATGCTTCATGTCCTTGGGAAATTTCAGTTAAGCGAGCCAATAAATCCTCTTTATTGTTTCAGCTACTCTGAGTTAGGTATGCAGTTACTTGGCCAGCAAAAGCCTTACAATGAAGTCATCTTGTAATTAAACATATGTATGATTATAAAGGACCATGCAGGCTTATATTAAGAGGAAGTTTTATATACATGCATTAAGAACTCACAGGTACATAACCCATATGAGGTGAATATGGTAAATACTAAATAATGATTAAGTCCTTAATCTTTGTTTGGGTTCTTAAATTAGAATTATCCTTTATTTAAAACTTGTCTCCCCTCTACACCTTCGAAATACCAAAACCTTTATTTATTGAATAGGAATAGTTTTTCTGAATTTGTTCTTTGTGATCATAAGGACATAGGAACCTGTTTAATTTCTATTTCTTGGTTGGTATTTCTAATACCCAGAGCCATTAGAGCACCTGCAAGTTCAAATTAATCACAACCTGGAAACTACTTAACTTCCATTAGCTTTTCCTTCAGCTTCTTACGCTAGCATGTTGATAGGTCAGTTAGGAGAAAGGACTTGTGGCTCTTTTTTATAGAACCCTGAGATCTTAAAATTCTCTGCCCTCCTTCTCTGGTTATAGTGAAAGCCTCAGTCCCTTGCCCTTCATGTTTCACTGAAGAGCAAAGACACCAATAAAAAAAAAAATGGCCTCTCACATTTGCATAATACTCAAATTTTCAAAATACTTCATACAGATAACAGTTTGGACACCCAACTCCCTGGGAAGCAGACAACAGCGTTAGGTTATTGATACTTTACTGACACTGACAGCCAGGACTCTGACGGACATGTCCTTCTGTTCATCCCCAGGCTAGCCCAGCAAAGCGACTTGAACATAACTATAGGTGATCAGGAAATGTTGGCTGGTGAATGAACATGAAAGACAAGAGCACTTCAGCAGAGCAACTTTCCTTACGACATGGTCAGGACTGAGGAGCTGAGTGGCAGGATGAGGACCAGAACCTAGCATGTTTGGCTCTAGTTCTTTGTCCTTTCCCTAGATAAGGTTGTGGCCAACCGTGAGGGGAGGCTCTGATGGCCTGGAAGGTACCTGGGGGAGCAGAGAAGCTCCCCAGGACTGGGGCTGGTCAGGGCCATACTCTCACAGAGAAGGGCTGACAGTTCGCCCCCTAACCGAACCTCCATAAACTCTTTTTCTGACAAAGCTGACCAGACAAACATGTCTTCTTCCAGCTACTTATCCCACACGTGGGGCTCTCCCATGAAGGCCTGTTAAGATACCAGGCCTCTGGTGTTTCACATATTAGCCTACAGAAGTGGCTATGAGTATTTTTTAAAAAGGAACCAGAATGGAAAGGGAACATACAAGATAAAAGTGGTTTAGAAATTAAAACACAAATGATGGCCTTCACTTATCCTGCCTACATCTAATGGTGCCTAGTGGGGAAGCAGAGAGAGCACTGTAATAGGGAGTCTGGGAACCTGGGACCAGTTGGGATGCTGCCACTGATTGTCACATATCTTGAGCAAGCTGGTAAGTTTCTGGAGTCTTCACTTCCTTTTGCAAAATAAAGGTTGGTCTACTCATAGATCTCTAAAGACTATTCCAGCCAAAGGATTCCAGGAGGCAGTAGGCATGGTAGAAAGAGGGTTTCTGTTCAAAACTTGCCCCTGCCACTTACCATTTGTTAAGCTTAGGACAAATTCTTTTAACAAATAATTATTTTCCTATTATTAAAGTATAATATACATATTATAGAAAATGTAGAACCTAGAAGTAAGAATATTGAGATAGAAAATAAAGACCTCTCATAATTCTATTACCCAGAGATACTCTATCACAGGTTTTCTTTCCATAACATAAATCAGGGGTTGACAAACTTTACAACTCTTTGGCCAAATGTGGCCCACTGCTGTCTTTCCATGGCTCATGAGCTAAGAATGGTTTTCATATTTTACATGGTTGAAGGTATTGACTTCTGGTCAAGATGGTGGTGTAGGCAGACATGGCTTGCCTCTTCCCACAACCACATCAAAATTACAACGGAAATATAGAATAATCATCAATCAGAACCATCAGAAATCGAGTTGAATGGATGTCTGACAATTACGGAATTAAAGAAACCACATCCATCCAGACTGGTAGAGCGGCACAGATGTGGAACAGGTTGGTCCCACCCACATGTCATGGATAAAAATTCAGAAGGGATATCTTGGGAGTGAAGAGTTCCCACCCCACATCAGGCCACTAGCCCAGGGTTCCAGTACCAGGAGGATAAGTCCCCATAGCTTCTGGCTGCAAAACCCAGCAGGGATTGAGTCACTGGAAGAAACTTCTGGGGCCCCAAGCAGTTCCACTTAAAGAACCCACACACAGATTCACCTACTCAGACTCATTTTCTCTGAGCTCCAGCATGGGGGTAGCAGCTTGAAAGTCACCCATGGCATACAGGGATGAACTGATGTGTTTGGTATCAGGGTGAGCAGAGACCATTGTCCTTTTTCTAAATCCTCCCCACACAGAGCCAGCAAGCTGATGCCATATCTGAGAGTCCATCAACTTGGCTACCATTGTTTGACCCACCTTGAAGATCCCCAGAGACTCTGTCCAACCTAATTTACTGACTCACCCAAGCTGCTTTTCCATATGAATGGCTGGTTTTGGCTCATGCTTCACAACTTCCTAAATCCTTTCAAACAATCAACAGCTTGCTTCAGTAAGTTCCAGGCCCGGCATTAGCAGCAGCCAGCCTAGATTCACAGCTTGGCTTTGCCTGGGAATCTCCAAGCCCAGCACAAGTAGCAGCCATCTCAGATTGCTTCGTAGCTCAGGCAGGGTGGCTCTGGGCAACACAGGTGAGGGCTGACCCTGGCCTGCATTAGGAAACCCCAGGGTCACTGTACCCAGTGCACAGCTATAGACCACACTGGAGCACTACCATACTGCCCCTGCACAGCCAATCCTCCACAGAGAGTGGAGGTTGGTGGTAAGTGGTTATAGTCAATCCTTACAGCTGACAGGCTGGAGTAAATCCCTTCCATTGATCTGCCAATAGTAACCAAGGCTCAACTACAAGAGGAGGGTGTACTTAGTCTACATGAAGGGCTCACCTTGAGTACACAGCTTGGGTGATGGGGAGGCTGTGCCACTGGATCCTACAGGACACCTACCATAGTAGGGTACACTACCAAGACATGGAGTCAAAGCAGCTCTACCTAATACATAGAAACAAACACAGGGAGGTTGTCAAAATGAGGAGACAAAGAAACATAGTTGAAATGAGAGAACAGACCAAAACACCAATAAAAGAGCTAAATGAAATAGAGATAAGCAATCTATCAGATGCAGAGTTCAAAACACTGTTTACAAGGATGTTCAAGGAACTTAGTGAGGGCCTCAGCAGCATAAAAAAGATCCAGTCAGAAATGAAGGATACACTAATTGAAATAAAGAACAATTTACAGGGAAACCACAGTAGAGTGGATGAAGCTAAGAATCAAATAAATGATTTGGAACATGAGAAACCAAAAACAACCACACAGAACAAGAAGAAAAAATAATTTAAAAAATCAGGATAGTATAAGCAGCCTCTCAGAAAACTTTAAGAGGTCCAATAGTCACATCATACAGTTGCCAGAAGGAGAAGAGAAAGAGCAAGACATTGGAAATCTATTTGAAAAAATAATGAAAGAAAACTTCCCTAAGTTGGTGAAGGAAATAGACATGTAAGTCCTAGAAGTACAGAGAGTCCCAAACAAGGTGGATATAAAGAGGCCCACTCCAAGGCACATTACAATTAAAATGCCAAAGGTTAAAGATAAAGAATCTTAAAAGCAGCAAGAGAAAAGCAGTTAGTTACCTACAGAGGAATAGGACTTCTAGCTGATTTCTCAAAAGAAACTGCAGGCTAGGAGGGACTGGCAAGAAATATTCAAAGTCATGAAAAGCAGAGACCTACAGCCAAGATTGCTCTACCCAGTAAAGCCATTATCTAGAAAGAAGGGCAGATAAAGAGCTTTCCAGACAAGAAAAATCTAAAGGAGTTGATCATCACCAAACCATTATTATATGAAATGTTAAAGGGACTTATTTAAGAAAAAGAAGATCAAAACTATGAACAATAAAATGGCAATAAATACATATCTGACCACAATTGAAGCTAAAAAACAAACTAAGCAAATAAGAAGAACAGAGACAGAATCATGGATATGAAGAGCACTTTGATGGTTACCAGATGGGAGGGGGTGTAGAGGAATGGGTGAAGAGGTGAGGGGATTAAGAGGTACAAATAGGTAGTTACAGAATATCCATGGGGATGTTAGGTACTGTATAGGAAATGGAGGAGCCAAAGAACTTATATGCATGACCCATGGACATGAACAATGGTGGAGGGATTGACTGAAGAAGTAGGGGGCTGTGTGGAGGGGGCCAAAGGGGGACAGCTCAGGATGCCTGTAATAGCATAATCAATAAAATATAATTAAAAAATAAAAACAAAAGAAATAGTAAATGGTTGGAAAATCAAATGAGTAAAAATATTTTGTGGTACATTAAAATTAAAGGAAATTCATATGCCAGTGTCTATAAGTAAATTTCATTAGAACCCAGCCATGATTATTTGTTTTTGTGCCATCTATGATGTTTTCACCCTACAACAGCAGAGCTGAGCAAGAGACCTGGTCACCTGCAAAGTCTAAAATATTTACTATCTGGTTCTTTACAGAAAATATTTGCTGACCCTGATACAGATAAAATATATATAAATTTGTTATATACAAATATATATAGTTACATTATATATTTTATATTTTTTCTCTTAATATTTAAATACAAACACTTATTAGTAACTGTAAATATTCTTTGAAACATGATTTTTCAAAAGGACTTCATTTATTATTTAATTTTAAAGTGAGAGGAAGGGCAGGAGAAGGAGAGGGAGAGAAACATCAATATGTGGTTGCCTCTTACCTGGCCTCCACTGGGGACATAGCCTGCAACCTAGACATATGCTCTGACGTGCAGGCCCTCAGGGAAGGACTTGGGGGGCTATAGCAAAAGGGGGTGATGGACACTCGCCCTTCAGCTTTGACACAGCCTGAGTCCTCTTTCTGGAGAAGTCTCCTAATCTCTTGGCTGCATTACTTCCCCTGCCTGATTTAAGCCTGAAACAATGACAGAGGGAGGTATAGCCCTGGCCTGGAAAGGGCGGGTTCCCCAGGTGATCAAGCCTGAGAAAGAATACATAAAGTCCTGTGAAACCTGCTTTGCTAAGAATGCTCTCAATTAAATGATAAAGGTCCGAGCAGGAAATGGGTTTGTTTCCCCAAGTTCTGTAGCCCTTTAGCTAACAGACCCTGACTCAGAATAGGCCCTCGTAGTTCTTTGTATGCTATCTATTGTTTGATCCTTCCTGCCTGACAATGATTAATGAACTTTACCTGTATCCCTGTGCAAATTGAAACCCAGTAAAAATCTGTCAAGGCAAGGGTCAGAGTACTCTCCTTTGAGAGAGTGGCCAGGCTGCTCTGAGGCACTCTCCCCTTGAGAGAGTAGCCATGCCATCCCTTTTCCTCCACAGGACTTGGTAGTCTGTGTGAATTTATCTCATATCTCATCCATAATGCTGTGGACGCTGTCCGAGGGCCAATGTCCTAGTCAGTCTGTTATGTTTTTTTTTTTCCTTTTTCTTAAAAAAATAATCTGCCCTGGCCAGTATGGCTCAGTGGACTGAGTGCCAGCCAGTGAACCAAAGGGTTGCCGGTTCAATTCCCAGTAGGGCACATGGCTGGATTGTGGACCAGGTCCCCAGTGGGGGGTGCATGAGAGGCAAACACATGTTGCTGTTTCTCTCCCTCTCTTTGAAAAAAAAGAAAAAGAAAAAAGAAGTCCATTGTGAACACACATTGGCATTATCTTTTCGCCTCCTAACTTGAAATATTCTTCTAGTGTATGCTGGGATAGTCATTCCCTCCCCTTAGAGCTTATTCAATTAATGGCACAAAGTGATTTGAGGTCCACAACCTGCATGCCATGAAATACCACAATTTTTTCCTGCTTAGTTGTAAGGTTAATTGCCTTTTGTCAGCCTTTCACTTTACTATGGAAAATGAACAGTTTTCCATACTTATAATGGAGTTGAAATCCCTCTTTGGACTGTAGGAGGACTTATGTTTTTAACACCAGGTGATGGTTCGTTCTGGAAGAATGCAATCAGGTATTCATTTTGAATTAATTACCTAGGTAGCCACTCTAGTTTCTTGTATTTTGACTGACAAGCATCCTACATCCTGCTAGTTATTAAATAATGCAGTTTGATTTTCAACTCAGTCAAATTTTGCTGGTATAACAGAGTCTACATGTATATAGTATCTTCTAGAAGCAGTCCAATCTTCAGAATGTTAACAGATATTTTCTATAGAGAGTTTACAATCTAGCTTTAAAAAAGTATACACCTTTAACCCATCCCTGACCAGTAAAACACAGAGACCAATTACAAGGCACAGCTGGTAATCAATATGGAACATGAGAGTTTATACGACAAATTACTAAAGAAAAAGAAGGGAATATCTAGAGGAAAACCAGTCATGGTATAAATTATTTCTCATAGTAGACTGGCTTGGAAAAATGAGAACCATGGTTAGATTCACAACACATTACATTATATATGTATTTCTCCAACTGAGCCAAATATGTTTATAGATATTTATGTTTGTAGGAATTGTTTCAAGAAGTGGATAGCCCAGTGGAACATCTGCCATGTTGAACCAGGGGTGCATCACATAAAGGGTGCCAACCTTGGCCATGAGGGCCTGGCCTGCACAGGTGGTGAGTGGAGGAAATGCCAAGCTTTGACGGCCTCTCCCACCTCTCTACCCACTCTCTGCCACCATATTTCAATTGCATATTGAAAGACTGACCCTTGTTTTCCCACTTATTTCTCTAGCATTATTTCACCATAATCTTAGCAGCTGCCTTCACTTTTAGACAATGTGTTCAGGAACAGCACAAGCCAGAAACAAAGGCATCTCATTCCAGATTCCTCCCTCAACTACTCCCACCATATATCAATCATCAGGTTGGGTACACTCCACTTTTATCCTCCCTGCGTGATAATCATTCCCTCACTCTCACTGATTTGATTCAGGCCCTCATCAATTCACGCTTAGACCACAGTGGCTGCCGCCCAGCTAATCCCATCTCCAGTTTTGCCCCATCCTATCCATTCTCCACAGGGTAACACGAGATAATTTTCTAAATGAGCACGGCACCCCTCTGCTTAATGTTTTCAATGGTTCTCCATAACTTTCCAAACAAAGGTGGTACTCTTCAGCACAGTGCACAAGACCCTTCCTGATCTGACGTCTCCTTACCTCTCCAACTCATCTCCTACTGTTCCTCAGAGCTCAGCCTGTGTTCCAACACAACAAACTCCATCTGCCAGCCCTGTAAGAACTGTCTCAAGATCAGTCTCATCTTCCCCTGGAGCCTCCCTTAACTTTCAAGTCCAAGTTAAATGCCGTA
This sequence comes from Phyllostomus discolor, assembly GCF_004126475.2. NCBI lineage: Eukaryota > Metazoa > Chordata > Mammalia > Chiroptera > Phyllostomidae > Phyllostomus > Phyllostomus discolor. Next base: position 52,286,426 of record NC_040906.2, read on the forward strand.
ATACTGGACTCCCATTTCATCCTCCATATAACAACATAATAACAATGATCTCACCTGTGAATAGGTACAGAATCATATTCCTCTTTCTATTTTATGTGGCCTGGATCATACCAAATGAAAAATGAATGCATATTCAAGGGTTGAACAAATCTTTTAGTGGCTGTTGCTCAAAAACATCTACTAACATCTCTAATTCCTTTAGAAATTACTCATTGATAGGTGCAAGCCAGTTAGTCTGATAAAATCTGTTATCTATCTTGAGAAACAAAAGGTCATATTAACAGCAGGCTTTTAGTAGGTAGTTCTAAATCAGCAATGGAGTTGCTGGTGAGTCTTTCAGGGTGATGGGATAGGCTTGTTTATTTCACAAAGATTGAGTCCCAGCTACATCCCTAGCACCGTATCAAGGAACAATGAGAGCAAGAGGCTTAAGGATAAGGCTGTGGAAACTTCAAATTCCCACCTATCATTTACAGACAGGTTGTCAGGGTGCTGCTAATTTGTGAAACAATGTTTACACTGATATCTGTGCAACAGTTGAGAACTGTCTGAGATCTGCAAAAGCACAAAGAATTTGCAAATAAAGAATTCAAAATCTAGGCCAGAATTTTAAAAAATGTTTGTTTCTTCAAGGACAAATAATCAGAAAGGCCACTTGCTAAATAAAATCAGTCTTGCCAGCCATACAGCAATGATTAGGTCCACTATAGACTGAAAGTTGTGTTCCCCTCAAATTCATATGCTGAAATCCTAGTTCCCAGGGTGAGACTACAGGGGGAGGGTTGGAAGGTGAGTAGGAGCCCCCATGAATGGGTTTAGTTCCCTTATTAAAGAGACCCAGGAGATGTCCCTCACCACTGCTACCATGTGAGGACACAGCAAAAAGACATCGTCCATGAACCAGGACATGGGTCCTCATCAGACACTGAAATCTGTTGGCACTTTAATCATGGACACAGCTTTCAGAACTGTGAGAAATAAATGTTTGCTGTTTAAGCCACCCAGTATTTTTGTTACAACATCACATAGAGTAACAAGTGCTTGCTGTGGAAGATGACAGAGCAGGGAGGCCCAGACTTTGCAGTGAAAAGCCCAAGTGCAATCTGGCTCTGACCCTGCTGGCTGCATGCAAGTGGACAGGTACCTAATCTTTAGCAGAGCAGTGTTCTCATAGGTGAAATGGAAGTATTCTGTTATTTTGTTCACAAAGATCCAGTTCAAAAAGGATTAATTTTATCTCCAGTAACCTAAGGCTATCTAGCATAAGGGAGAAGCTAAATAAAAAGGAAGATAAGCAAACCACCTCAACTCCAATCCTTCATGCCAATGTTTTGCATACAGGTCTTGGCTTCCTAAACACCATTTCCAGGCTCTGGTTACAGCAGCGAGGAGAACTTGGTTTTCTCTTCACACTGGAAAACTCTTTCTTTGGCGAAGAACTTGCATATGAGATCTAAATCTGGGTTCACATTTTAAACAATAATTTTGGCAGCTTAGTACATTAATCTTGGACCTTCCCCCAGAATCATACCAGTGTCTGAGTGTCCTTAATCCTCTTACAAAATAGTTAAATTAGGTTTAGGTGGAAGCATTTACCAAAAAATCTCATGTTAAAATAATTCACATCAGTATATAAAACAGACATTGTTAAAAGAATCAAATCCTACACACACACACACACACACACACACAAACTGCCAAAATAGTCTGAATTCTAGGATTTAGGGGGGAAAAAAGCAAGGCATTTTTATGATTTAGTTTTCTGTGGATTACAGTTCAAAACAAAGGGTCAGGGTGGGGGGAACCCAGCTTGGTTTTACAGAGTCAGTCAGTCTCTGCCTCTCTCTCTTTCACAAGCTCCCAGGAAGGAAACGGCTCTTCTGCTTATGGGTTAACACATGATTCAAGTGCAGCTTCATGAATGCCATGGAGGACATCCTTCAGAGGCTGTTGGTGATTAAGTGGGTGTCCTACTATACAATTTTTTTTAACCTAAGATACCACACTAATGTAAGAGAAGGATATATTACTTGAATATTGCTGAAAGTTGCATTTTTTTTCCTGGGGAAGGATGCGAAAATGACTTTAGCTAACTTTTGGAAGGATGGGTGAAGGGCCCACCTGATGGAAAGCTAAGTACAGAAAAGAGGAAATAAAGATGGTTCTGTCGTGTTCCTTGGACTAATATTTAGGCCCCAGGTAATAGGAAAGTGTAGGAATAATGACAAATAAAGAAGTGACATGCACAATTTTGTGAATTTTTAGTATTTTCAGGGTTTTTTCCTGTCTTCTTTTTTTCTTTTCTCCCATCCATCCTCACCACCAAAGTTGGAAGGGAAGAATGTCAGACTGGATACCTAAACATATCTTTGGATATTAAATGTCAATTTATCTAATAGGATCCATATGTCACTGACTTCATTTTTTTGTAGACCTTGTCCCTGGTCATCCAACCTTTCAAAGAAGTAGTTGGCTCCATCAGCTCTAGTGTTGTGGCCAGATTCCTGCTATAGTAACGGCACTCCAGCATCTAAAGATCTAAATATTTAAATCTATGGTCCATTGAATTTTCACATCATCCTTTTATGCTTTAACCCTGATATGCCGAGATGCAGCTGAAACCACTGTTGAAAGTCGTGTAATCTTGCTAACCAGCAAAGGGTTTTGGTGGGGACAGAAGCCTGCACCTCTCTGCAACTGTGGTGAATCAAACTATGGAAACAAACCTGGGAGCTGGCTATTTCAAAGAGCTATGTTCTCATCTCTTTTTTGAGCAAAAGAAAATCCAAACAAAGTCACACAACCACTAAAGCAATCCCATCTGTGTGGAAACCATATTTTAAACACAAACAAAATCAAATGCACCATATGCCCTCACTCCTGAACATTTGCTAGAAAATTTCTGAGTACTTATTGTTAGCGTCAGTGTATTCAAGCACAGGAAGGAAAAAAAAAAAGCCCAGTGTGAAGTCCTTGGCCTTCCTCCACCGACCTGTTTCCACACTCTGCCCCTGTTTTCACCATGCGCATCATGCATTCTCTTTGGCAACCTGCACTGTACTCTTTCTGCCTCTGTTTATTTACTAATAAAATAATTTTATATGGCCCCTTTTTGGAATTCAGGGATTTTGCAAACATATCTGGAAAGCAGGGTTTTTAGTCTCTGCCATACACAGAGAAAATGATACTATTTATACGACATAACCAGCAAACTGCGGTGGTCCGGCTGCCCCGTTCTGCCCTCATGCTTCAACATTTTGGCACAACCATAACCCATCCACGACCTGCCAGTGCACCAAAGCATATCGTTTGAAGATCTAAAAAGCTGCTAAGTGGAATAGGAAATTTTTATTTGACAGCACATAAAAATGTGCATGACCATCATTCCATTCCTAAATCTCATCAAGTTTTCCCCAACTTGGGTATGGGTTAAGACTACTTAAGACCCTACTTTCCAAATACATGTAGTTATTTCTGTTCCTTGTAAGCAAAAAAAGGTGTGGCTTTCCTTGCAGTGACATTCCATTTGTGACTTGTTCTGTGTTATTTTTTTTTCCGATAGACTTCCTGCCTGGAGACCTCTCGGTGTAATGAGATGGGCCATTTGGCAGATCATTCCCTTCCAACCTCAGCCACAGGCCCCAGCAAAACAGGCCGATCAGAAGCAAAGCTCAGTGATTTGTTCTCTGCTGCTCCAATTAGAGCTGTAGCCCTATTAACTTTCTTAAACATTTTGTTATGTGACTTTTTATATGAGCAAAGGAATGTTATATTTTCAGGTCCAAAGAGAGCTTCAAACATTTCTATAAGTCCTTATCTTAGAATCTCCCACAGTCTTCACTGTCATCACCTAAAATCCATAGGCAGGGGAGAAAATTTACTTTTTAGTTGAGAAACTTAAAGAAATTCACAGAGCTTTTATTGCAACTCTTTTTAAAAAATGTTTTAAAATTTATTTTTAGGGAGAAGGGAAGGGAGGGAGAGAGGGAGAGAAACAGGAATGAGAGAGAAAAACGTCCATCGGCTACCACTTGTATGCTCCCTGACCAGGGACCAAACCTGAAACTTAGGCATGTGCACCTACTGGGAATCAAACCCTCAACCTTTAACTTTGTGCGACAACGCCCAATCTAGCCACACCAGTCAAGGCTTTTATCGAAATGCTTATTGAACTCATTAACACTCATCTAGTTATGAGTGTTAGTTTTGGTATTAGAATGACAGTTTCAATAGAAGATATTATTACAATAATAATTACAAACTAATAATAATAATCAAGTTTATAACTAAAGTCACTCTGTCTTCTTCCTCTATTGCACGATTTTATGTTTGCTCTTAGGAAACAGTCTCTGGAAAGATAAGAAGACATCCCCTTCATGTCAATAAATGCAATAAAGACAGTTCATATTGTTTTAACTGAAAGTTGCTTGCAAAAATTCTATAACCTGTTCCCTATATGCCAATAAGCTAAGCATCTCATTTAAAAATATGACAATATTAAAGGTTAGATGGTTGACAAACACCCGTGTTAATGTTCTAAGGATCTGAGCCTGTGACTCAGGCACGGAATGCTGCAGCTCTTCATCAGGGCGACTGCCCCGTTCTCAAACCTGGACTCAATCATGCAGATATGAGGAACTCATACACTCTACTAATCTTATTGCCTTCCAGAAGGCACCAATAAGATAGCAGGACACTAATCAGAAACATTTGAACTTCAAAATTACACAGAGAATATTTTCTTACTGAGAGGGGGAACCTCATAAAAAATACCAAACTCATTAACACTTGGTGTATAATTTTTAAAAACCGAGTGCTCTTTTGCCAGTATGATCTGATAACTCCATACATTTTAATATTTAATACTTTAGTGCAGATAAGTGTAATAAATCAGTAAAAAATGTGTTTGGGGAAATTAGAATTTTCTCATTGACCACTCATAACTCCCTTCATAAGATGAATAATATTATTTAGTTGCTAGGGTAAGTAGAACTTAGAAAAATTCAAATGACAGAATTCTAGCCATAATGTATATTCCAAATATAAGCTTTATTTTACTATTATTGCCTACATAACTTATGTGGTAAAAATTCTCAGGCCTTAAAATCAATATAATAATCATTCTATACCCATATTTTTTAAAAATAATTTTTTCTTTTTAGATTTTATTTATCTATTTCTGGAGGGAAAAGGAGAGAGAAAGAGGGTAAGAAACATTGATGTGAGAGAGAAACATCAATCAGTTGCCTCTTACATGCCCCCTGACTGGGGACTGAACCCTGGTCAGTCATGTGCCCTGACCAGGAATCGAACCAGTGACAGTTCACTTTATGGACAACGCTCGACCAGCTGAGCCACACCAGTCAGGGCAAAACTCATTTTTTCTTAGCCACCATGTTATGTACCTAAACTGCATTTTCTATCCAAAGAGTCCTTCTAACTGAGCAACATTACTTTACCCTTTTCTTTGTAACATATAGTTCAGGGTAAGTCTCTTAACCCCCTATTTTATATGCCTTTTAACATTAAGTAATTTAAACACATCCTATCGGGAATTGTTGAGAAAATAACAATGAAACTTTCAGAAGTTTCCAATTCATCATGTTTTCATCATTAAATCCAAGTGTATTTTAATGTGTTATATAACCTGCTGATAGGAAGACCAATATTTCAAGTTGTCTTCACTGATTACTGTAGCCAAATTCTTTTGCAACAAAGGTTTGGGGATTTTTCAGGTGTGTTAGGGGAAATGTGTTTGAGCAGAGGAGGAGAAAAGACTTTAAAGCAAGCTACACTCCCCCTTTCATCAGGGCCTGAGACCATCTCTCCAGACCATGCAAATTTATCTAAAACAATTACACTTATCAATTAGATGACCCAGTTTAGTTTTCTCTCATCCAAAGCATTGCATAGAGCTAAATAAACCACGGAGCAACCTGATTCAGTCTACCTTGCCCCCTGCAGACTTTTCCAAGCCTCACTACTAATCTCTCTCTCCAGTCTTGCTTGGAGACTGCGTCCATTTTCATAATGGATTTGATTGTACAAAAAAAAAAAAAAGATAAACAGAAAGTCTCCCACTGTTCTAGGCAGATGGCTGTGCTCCATTTCCTAAGCTCTAGTCCCATGGCGACAACTGTGTTCTAGAAATATTTACAATATGTGACTAAAATGTAAGATGCAAGATGCTTTTTGAAACAAAACTAATTTCCTCCAAAGAGACTACCCATCTGAATTAATTTATCATTTGATAAGCACTTATTAAGCACCTACTGTGTGCTAGGTACCATGTCAAGCACATCCCTGTTTCTTGTTATCTATCATCATTCTCAGAGTGACCAAGAATGAACACCTCTGAGTTCTTGTTATACTTCACTACAACTGGTCTCAGAATCATATGCATAATCGTGCTCTCATCCAATTATGCACAGAGGATACATTTATGAAGCAGATATTGCTGGTCCAGGCGATATATTTACTGACTGCCCTCCAAAGAAGTTGTGGCCCTGCCACAAACAATATTATGAATGCTCTTGTTTACTCATAATTCTGACAGCCCAAGTATTATGGTGAGAGGCAGCAATGGAATAGAGGCTGTAAGACCTCCAATTAGCAATAGGATGGGGCTCTAACCATTTCAGTTAGATATTAAAGGAAAAGAGGACCTAGAGGATCAGAATACTTAGGTGAAACTGAAGCAAAACTTAGATTATTATGAAAATAAACCATTTCTCCCATACTATCTTAAATGCTTTGTAAATGTAATTTTTAATAGTTCTCTATTATTCCATAATATAGCTGTATCAAATTTATTTAATTGTTCTCTTAAGTTTTCCCAGACATTTAAAAAAGGCAGATTATGAGTTAATTATTGGAATAAAGGATCTGAAAAAAATTTAAAAGGCCCTCAAAATACATTGTACAATAATTTTGTAAAACAATTATAGCCATTATAGTCACACCAGCATGCTACCAAAGTATGTTTTTCTTATTTCTCCTATTTCTAGACTCTACCACAAATAGCTTGATTTTGTTTACACAAACTATTTCCACAAGACACACTTGAGTATTTGCTTTGGAATCTTATAATCATCTCTTGGTGACCTTTCTTTCCCCTGCAGGTCTTGATGCTCCATGAGGAAGGACATGAGGCTGAATCTGGTTGTTCAGATGGAATATTTGATTTGTGTGACTTGAAAATCCCTAAGATCAGAAACCAGCATGAAGCAATGCCATGGGCATAAGTGCCTCAGATGATTAAACTTTATCTGTGTACATACTACTAGTTGTCTACTTACATTCATTCTTTCTAACAGAACCTTTATATCATAGAGGGCACAATGCAATCAACTCAAAAATATTTCTCATCATCTGCAGATAAAGGAGGACCATGAAATGGAAACAGAATGTATTGCATAGGGCTTCCATGAAAATCCTTTTTGCCCTTTTGAAAGGAATGGAGACATGATGGTTGGAGCTTCAGCAGCTATTTTGGGACCAGGAAAAAAAAAGCCAAGAGAAGTGCAGAGACTTGATCTTGCCTAACATTTTTGATCTTGTAAACCAATGCCAGAGGTATGTAAACTGCATACCTCCTGAACTTCCAGTGACATGAAGAACATAAACATTTATCTCTTGAAGTCACTGTTTTTCAGTATCTGTTTATTGAAGCAGAGAACAATTACTAACTGATGCATTATTCTAGAGAAGTATTTTTCATCTTTGTGGGAGAGGGTGTGAACTTTACACAAGGAGTTGACATTATATTGGGTCCCTTTAAATAGTATAGTGCTCCTTCCCTCCAGATCCATTCTCTATCCATTTGCACTCTGTTCTGTGCCCCAGAAGCTGACCTGTATGGCCTACTCTGGCTTCCCAATGGTTTGGCCAATAGAGAGCCCTAGCAGGGAATCAGAGGAAAGGAACAAGTGAGGAAGGGCTGTATCTTTCATAGACTGTGTCCTTGACTGAAGGTCAAGGTCAACTCTTTTCTCAAGACTCCTATACCCACATGACTTACTCCATCTGTGTTCCAAATGCCACTCTCTTTCCTTGTCCTTTTAGGTGTATGTGGTTACAGCTCCCCTCCCACCAGCTCCTGGGCTACTACACTATCCTTTACGATTTCAGTATATCCTTCCCACACTCGTTAAAAAGAATCCCTTTATTAAACAATGGCTAATTTATCCTAATTTGAGTGTGCAATCTATTTCTTGCTGAAATTCTGCCTGATACATTCCTTGTTTTATATATATTTTCTAGAATTTGAGGAAAGCCTGTAGGTCCATACCTGCAGGCCTCCTATATAGTTTCTATATTGAGATAAGGATTTAATTTTAATAAAACAGGAAGAAAAATACTTTTAGGGGCTGAGCAGACTCAAATGAAGTATGTAAAATGTTAAAAATGGGGAGGACAATCAATTTTTTTCCTCAGCTAAGGACATGCTTATTGATTTTTAGAGATAGGGGAAGAGAGGGAGAGAAATATTGATGTGAGAGAGAAACATTGATTCATTGCCTCTTGTATGCCCCCCAATTGGGGACTGAACCTGCAACCTAGGCATGTGCTCTGACCAGGAATTGAACCCGTAACCTTTCAGTTTATGGGATGATGTTCCGACCAACTGAGCCACACTGGCCAGGGCAAAAATTAATTTAAAAAATAAGTTATAAATGCAGAGATTGCAATCGTTTTACTGCAGGTGGGAAAGGGGACAAATCCCTGTCAACAAACAAAGGGGAAGAGACAATCGGATGTACTTTTTTCCCAGTACCTTCCCAAAGTGTTAAATAGATGCTGCTACATGTAGTGGGAGTTCCATTAATGAGTTGAATAAGAGGATGCAGCCTAGAGTGAAGAATGAGCAGCCCCCAAGAGATGCAAAGGGCCCTGCTCCCCAGACGGCAACCCAAATCGAAAATTAGCAAACAGAATGCAAGTGTGATGCTGTGAGCTGATCTACTCTGGACACAGGAAAATACAGTAGTGACGGATAAACTGAGTGAACACTTTGTAATTTGATCCTTGGAGACTTGAAGTGGATCCTTAGTTCCCCCACCCATACCCCAAACATTCAGACCATGTGTAATGAGTTAGCATGTGAACTGTCCTTTGGAGGGAAATCAGTTAAGAACAGAAACAAGTCTAGAGCTCTTTGTACTTATCTGATTTCTGCACAAATGCATAGTTTGACATTTAAAGTTGGTGTGTGCCCATTGGGAGAGCCCAGGCATTGTGTCCCAGCACAAAAACCTCTCCTTTGAAATTAGGATAGTGTGTAAACTCATCCCTTAAGAGCTTTGTAGATCTCTTGCATTTGTTTCTTGGGCCTGTTTGAATTTGTTCTTTTAAATAGGCTACTTAGAAAAAAATACCTGGCACCAGTTTAATGAAAAGGGATATCATTAATTTCTTCCCTTAAAAAGGAAGGGTCCCTTTGGGAACACTGAGTCTTCATGTATATTAGGTCAGACTAACCCAGCCTAATGTCTGGGTAGACTGGCTGTTCTAATTGCTCATTGCTAAGCAGCCAAACACACCCTTTTGGATAGTTGAGAAAGAAAATGAGGATCTTAGTTGGTGGGAGCTCTAAAAATCCCTTATACCATTTAGGTGGATTAATGAAACATAACTACCTCCCATTACATAAATTGTCAGACACAGAAAATATCAACAAATTTGTCCCACTTTTCTTAAATGCAACAGAGGTTCAAGGTGATACATTCTTGAGACTTGTGGTGACATTCAGAAAACAAACAAGTGCAGTTTACAAAACTCTGAGCACACTCCAGAAGTCTTGACAATTTGAACAGAAAGAAGGAAGGAGTTGTTAACTTGAGAATTAGGCACTTTCGGAAATGATTCACGATTGAGGAGTGGGAAATCATAGCAGCAGCAGCTAACCGTTTATTAGGTGCTTACTATGTGCCAGGCTCTATTATCATGCATTGAGTCAATATCCTGAGTCTTATTTTTTAAGGACAAGACCTGATCCAGAGTTCCTTGGAGCTGCCAGATTATCACATACACATATAAACACACACACACACACACACACACACAGTCTTAAAAACATAGGAATGCAAATCATAGAACAGGGAAGTTCCATGTAATAAAAGGGTTAAATACCAACAAAGCACTGGAAAGAAGGCAAAATATGGGAATGAAGGATTTGGGGGCGGTGGCAGGCAGAGGTCAGGAAAGTTTGGGTATAGTACAGAGCACGGTGACTTGTAAGGAATCAGGAAGTCCCTGTGAACTGTTCTTAGTTGGGAGAAAAACTGCAAATGCATTTAATATCAATTGTTATCTTGAGCTTCTCCCTCCAGACATTACCCCAACCTCGTATTCACAGTTTTATAAGAAATACATCTGTTCCTTTTTAAAAATTACAAGCAATTTTAATCTAAATCCAACAGCAGTCCAAGTTAACAAAAACATACCTAATGCCAATGATCCCCTAGGTATGGTTTTATGTCCCTTTTCTTGCCTTCTTGCCTTGGAGCCTAATCAGAATAGAAACCCTAAACTCTGACCAATGAACAAATAATAAAATAACTTGGGCATAATAAAACAGATTTCAGAGTCTACAGCTGCACACAGAGCTACCTGCTCAACCCCTTGAGGTTCCTATTTTTCCCTGTTCCTCTGTAGAACAAAGAGGAAAATACAGGTAAGAGGCTAAAATGGCCAAAGAACCATCAAAAATAGTCTAGGTCCTGAGAGCTGGTTGAGAGGCATCGCTTCCTTGGTTTCTCTCTGGAATGCCGCTCTGGGTTGAATTCTGGCTCTGGATTGACCAACTGGGCCTCAGTTTTCTCATCTGTAAAATGAGAAGGTTGAGCAAAAGGATCTCAGCCAGAAGCCTAGTGACAAAAGAATGAAGCCATAAAATGGGCTATTGTGGAGCAATGAAAATAAACACATTATTAACGTTAAAAATACAATATTAAGATGAAAAGAAGAAGAAAATGCTAAAAGCCAAAGAATACATGCTGTGTGATCCCACTTATATGAAGCTGAAAAATGGGCAAAATGAAACTCTGATATGCAGGTGCACGTGGAGGAGATTACCTCCAGGGAGTAGGAAGAGAGTCATAATCAGGAAAAGAACACGCAGAAGGCTTCTGGGGTCCTGGCAGCTTCTGTTTGTGATCTCAGTTGTAGTTACAATTCAACACACTACCCATCTCTGTTTAAGCTTCTTTTTCCCCTGCAGGCATGTTATATTCCAGAATTTTTAAAAAGTGTAAAAAACAAAACTAGCACAATATCTCATCTTTCCACTGCGAGCTCTTCCTGGTGTGGAAAGGGAACAGAGAGAGGGCTGGGAATATCTTTCTCTACCTCTGCCTGGCCAATTCCCAACCCCACTTCAGTTCTCAGCTTTGGGGTGAGCCTATCTAATCCTCCTTTGCTCCCATGAGACCACAAATGTGTCCCTGTCATAGCAAAGCTCCAGTGCCAACTCTGAATAACAATCTGGTCAAAGGAGATTTGATTTCAGATTTATTTGTCCATTTCTCCCTTGAAATGTAACCTGCATAAGGGCAAGTCTGGACCTGGCTCCCTTCAATGTCACCAGGACATAACGTAGGGCCTGCCACTTAGCAGCTGCTTGGTAAACATCAGCTGAATGGATGGGAATAAAGGTGCGTTTCACACTCTCCCAGACCTCTTTGAATTTAAACCAATAATTTCTCTCTTGTTTAACACTGCTTTTCTGTAAGTAGACAACCACAGAGTTTTCCTGGTCATTCTAGGTGTTCTAGTTATTTAAGGCATATAGTACCATATTTTGCCATGTATAATATGCACCTTTTTGCACAAATTTTTGAGAGAAAAATAGGGGTGCGCATTATATATGGGTAATACTAATTCTGTATCTATATAAATGTTTTTAATTCTTTTATTTATACTTATGCATTAAAAGTGTAACTCCAGAAAGCAATGATGATATGCATATGCAAAATAATAGCCTGGAATATGATAATCAGATTTGTTTCTAAATATAAATAAATACAAATTTTAATTAAAAAATTAAAATGAAAGATTTTTTTTTCCTCAAAGTTTGGGCCGAAAACTTGGGTGTGCTTTATACATGGCAAAATATGGTGAATGGCCAAGAAATAACAGTCAAATAAAAACAAAAACTGAGAGGAAAGTTTTAACCCATGGCCATGGTTCTACACATAGTCACATAAGCAAGTTTTTGCCTCCCTTATTTAATTTGGGACTATGTCTATCTCACCTCCCTATAACACTTAAAATTGATTACATTTAATTTAGGGAACACACTCACATCATGGTTTTTCTGTGTTCAACTACCGAGCAACCAATTACCTGGTTCCCCTTGGCCCCCTCTTACAATACTTCTTAGATATGGAGTGGGTGCGGAGATAAGACGGGTGTTAGGCTTATTTTAAAACACTTTCCTCCCTAGTTACATAGAAAGAAATCCATTACTGCTGTACAAAAGAGACACTGTTAAGAGAATTAAAAGACTAGGCTAGACTAGGAGAAATATTCGCAAAACACATATCTGACAGAGGACTGGTATCTAAAATATTCCAAGAATTCTTAAACCTCTAAAATAAAAAAAATTAACACAATTTTTAAACGGGCAAAAGATCTAAAAAGACACTTCAGCAAAGAAGATGTAGAGATGGCACTAAGCATAAGAAAAGATGCTCCACATTATACACCTTCAGGGAAATGCAAATTAAAGCAACAATGAGATAACCCCACACACCTGTTAAAATGGCAAAAATCCAAACCAACCACAGCACCAAATGCTGGTGAGAATGAGGAACTCGCATACTTTGCTGGTGGGACTGCAAAATGGTTTAGGAACTCGAAAGGACAGTTGGCCATTTCTTATAAAACTAAACATAGTGTTACAATAAATCTAGAAATTACACTCTTTGGTATTGACTCAAAGGAGCTGAAAACTTATATCTGCCCAAAAACCTGCACAAAATGCTTATAGAAGCTTTATTCATAATTGCCAAAATTTGGAAGCAACCCAGGTATCCTTCAATAGGTGAATGGATAAACAAATGTGGTAGAGCCACATAATAGATTGTTTTCAGCAATAAAAATAAACTACCAAGTCATGCAAAGACGTGGAAGAACCTGAAATGCATATTGCTGACTGAAAGACGCCAATCTCAAAGAGCTATACTGTGCAATTCCAACTATATGACGTTCTGGAGGAGGCGAAACTATGAAGACGGTAAAAAGGCCACAAACAAACAAACAAAGCCGCGGTTGCCAGGAGCTTGGGGGCAGGGAGGGAAAGAGAGAGAGGTGACTGTGTGGAGCACAGGGCTTTTCAGGCAAAAGGAACTTCTGTTTGATATGGCAAAGGTGGATACATGTCACTGTATTGTATATTTGTCAAAACTCACAGGCTATAATGACATAAACCCTAACGTGAAGAATGGCCTTTAATTAACAATAATATATCAATATTATAACAAATAAGCTACATTAACACAAGATATTAATAATATGGAAAACCAGGGGGGTGAGGGGAAGAGATAGGGGAGTACATGAAAACTCTATTTTCTGCTCAAATTTCCTGAAAACCCCAAACTACTAAAAAAAATAAAAAGTTAATCCAGTAACTAAAAAAATTATTACTCCCAATCTTGGAAAACAAACAAAGATCAAAAGAACAATCACTCTATTCCTACCATCATACAGCTGTATGTTTCATTTTAAAGTTGAAAAGAATCCTTTAAAATGAAACAAACTAAGCAGCTAAGGTTAACAAGGTAGTCTGTAAAGTGTGTGTTATTTAAAATACATCAAGTAAGAGAAGAATTTAAAAATAAAATTACTCCTGGCACGTTTCACAGTCATGCCATCCACATTCAGTTCTGGAAGCCAAGTACCCTAACTTGACTCCCATCCCACACCTTGCCCTGTTGATGTCCTGGGTCAAGGCCAGAATCTAACTCGGCATCGCAGAGTACATCCTGACCTAATGCACTTGGGAAAGCACAAGAAAAGGTCCTGCTGAACTTTCCTCAAATGTTTGTGGTAACAATCTAAGCAGAATAATGTCCAAAACCTCTCCAACTTTGTAATGTGCGTTAATAAATTGCAGAAATGAGAACAGGCGGTCACAGGCTTTCCCTGAGGTATGTGGCCTCAGGAATGACGGCTGACAAGTGACCTCCATGGCTCCTAATGACCAGCTCTCACAGCTGCCACTTTCCTCTCGGGCCTCATCTCCTCCCGCAGGGCCAGAACCTCACTGCCTCAGGGGGCTGAGGAGCAGGCGCTGTGTGAGCCTTCGTGAACAGCCTCCCTTCTTCTTATCATCCCAATCCTCAAATCTCAGGGAAAATGGGGCAACAAATGAAACTTTTCCTCCCGGTAGGGATCCTCCAAAGTGCCTTTAGAAAGCCACACTGTGGGACAGAGGCCTCAGTTGGGGTAAACTGCTGTCAGTGCAACTGATGCCCCAAGTATTCTATTCACCTTCTCCAAAATTACAAAATAAAACAAAACAAAACCAAACAACCCAAACCCCAGATGCAGTAAAGTTAGGAAAGTCTTTTAAGCAAAATAGGAAAGGTGTATGATTAATATAAACAAGGCTAATGAAAAATTAGATTTGGGATTGGAAAAACGATAATCTCCCCTCTTTCTCCTTCCATCCCTCTGTCCTCATGTCCATAGGGCTCATAAGCGTGCTCCTTATTTGGTCACCTTGTCTAAATTCTTTTGCAAAAAGCCAAGACACAAACATTATGGTAATGACTTAACGTGTTAGAGGTATGTGCAAATATGCAGATCTGGTGGGATTTTCAGATCTTGTGGAAGGCTGGTAGAGTAGTATAGTTTATAAAATAGAAATATCTTTTAAAGGCAATAATACCTAATAATTTTAGAAATTGAGACCCTTTATAAACATCTGCAACATTCCTCTCTCCTTCCTCTAGAGCAAAGTTACAAGTACCTACAAGTAAATTAATTCTTGACAACTTCCTGATAATTTAATGAGAGCACTTGAGCTAAATATGGACACTTAGTGTGTTGTTACCAAATCTGCTTTGGAAAACAATAGCTGCAAAGACCAAGAGAGTTGACATGCGTTAGTCTATTAAATATCTTATTTCACTCCCTTGCCTATGGTTAACATATAGTTGGTGCTCAATAAGTGTCTGTTGAATGAATAGAAAGCCATATATGCAAGGTTTACTTTTTCTGATTAAATGTAGCATCGAGGTAGAGGATGTCTAGATCAGTGGTTCTCAAGGGTAGTCCCCAGATTGGCCACATGGCATCACCTGGGAACTTGATGAAAATGCAAATCCCTTCTTCTCTCCACCCCGCACAAGCTACAGAACGGGCCCAGCTATCTGTGTTTTAGTAAGCCCTCAGGTGACTCTGAAGTTTGAGAACCCTCTGAAGTTTGAGAACCACCAGATCTAAAGATACCTTGATAAGGAGGTGTTTTTCCGCCTCCCCATGCTAAAGGAAAGAATTCTATGCCTGTAATTATGATCTCACTGAGAAAAGTCTACCAATTCTGTCATTGGTTTATAGTGAATTCCATGGCATCTAGGCAAGAAGAAAAGATGTCTCGGTCCAATGGGAGCTGAAACAAGGGGGGTCTGAAGTACCAGAGACTATCCAAGTGTGAGGCCACAATAGCAGCTTGGAAGCCCTGGGTGTGGCCTTCCCTAATGGCCCTGAGCACAAGACAGGGAGGCCCAGTATCCATCCCTCCATGTGGGGCTTGGTTTCCATGTGCTGTCCCTACAGGAAAAATGTTGCCCTTGAGGCTCCCATGTAGGAACATGTTCTCCCTGTCGAATGAGTGACACCCGAGTACATCGTGATCACAGTGGCTGCTGTCTGCCCAGCTGCTGCTACCTTCTCTGCACACAGGCAGGCAGTATGAGGCAATTCTGTAGCACTATCCAGGGCTTAGTCTAGCCTGATGGGGTGATCTAATTTTTTAAAAATAGTTCCTCCTGATATGAGTTCAACCTATACCAGTGTTATAATAAGGTGACCAAGGCGTCCCAGTTTGCCCAAGAATCTCCTGGAGTTAGCAACGACAATGCTACATCTTGTAAAACTCTGTAGACACGGGAAGACTGAGATGTTTCGTGACTCTGAGAATGAAGAGTTCCAGGGATAAAACACAGCCCACGTTTGCTTTGTAGCAAGCAATAAGAAAGGTAAAGGAAAACAACGAAGTACGTGGCGTAAGAGAAGCAGCTGAGTGAAAGTGTGTGTAGTCTGTTCCGCAGCTGTGGGGTGGGCAGCCCCTGAAAGATGTCACACTAGGTGCTCTTCGGGAGCTCTACCATAGACCCACACTGTGCGCGACAAACTGGGATCCCCTCAGGAGGCTGGTACAACACTGTTTGCTCCTCAGCTCCCGAAAGATGTACCATGCTCCATCTTTAAGATAGAATACAAAGTTATTCTCAGCAAGCGCAATGATTTTCTATACCTGCAAAAAGAAATAGGAATACTTCTTGAGGACAGAACTACCTCACTTGGGTGAGGTATCACAGGAAAGCCAGGGCTGGTAATGGCAGTTTTCGCACAAACAGGTCACAACGCTACACTAAACCCTGTGGACTTTACACTAAGAAAATAGAGGTAAAGCACTTAGCATGTGTAGAAAGTGGGCACCTAATACCTTTGTGACAGTTTCCTTCCCTTGGCTCCTAGGGATTCATTCCCTCAGCCTACTCAGGTCTACTTTTTTTAACTGCAGAAAAATGTCTAAAACCTGTATTTTAGACCACCACAAAGAAGAAAAAGAGAGAAGGGGAAGGAGAGTATGTTACTAAAAGTGAGCACATTAATAATAGCAAGAAACATTCGCTTTGTGTTAGGAAAGAAGAAAGTTAAAATAATCAGGCACATTAACTAAAAATCATAATGGTCGAGGGTCATTTACTTCAAGGGTAGGTGGTCCCTTTTCACAGTTGCATCCAAGGATCTCTCTGCATGATAGCCCAGTGTGATAAATATTGTTAGTGATCATGTCCTGATACATCAAGGAGAAGAACTGTGTTTGGTAGACTTAGTATGAAAGGGAGTTGTGGGTTTTAGAGAGTTCCAGCTGCCCAGAGAATGCAACTTGCACATAATATTTCATTCATTGATGATATCTATAGTTTATACTCAACCCAGTAGCTGGAGTAATCATTTTAAAACATAATTCAGGTTATGGCATTCCTCTGCCGAACATGCTCAGTGGCTCCCATTATACTGCATTTATCCTCACAACTCAAAATGCAGACCTCAGGTCAACAAGGTTGCACCACTGGAAGCTCATTAGTGTTGTGGAGTCTCAGGGGCCACCCAGACCTGCTGAAACAGGACATTAAGAAATACTGACCTGCATCATCTGGCTCCTCACCTCCTACCATTTTCTTCCTCGCTTTTTCAGCTCCAGTCACATGGTCTTGCTTTCTGCTCCGCGTGTATTCCACGCACGCTGCCCGTTCAGAGCCTTTGCCAGGGCTGTTCCCTCTGCCTATAACGCTTTTTTCCTAGACATGTACAGGACTGACTAGCTCACCACCTTCAAGTTTTCTCAGTGAAGCCCACCCTGACCACCCCATTTAAAAGTAAACCACCCCCAACTCCATCTCCCCCACTTTGGCCACTCTTAGTCTTCCTCGCTGTAGTTTCTCCCCATAACAGTTCACTTTTCTAACATCCCATATAACCAACTTATATACATTATGCTTATTGTTGATTGTTTTTTCCCTCTGCTAGAACACAGCCCTGTGAGGACTGGAATGTTTGACTGCTGTCCCTGGCATATGACACGTGCCCAGAACAGTGCGAGTGACACATGGTCTGTGCACCAACTCCTGTCACTAATCCCAATGAGATGAGCAAAGAAGTTCAGAACGACTTAGTTTACAGTAAGAAATTCAGAAAAATTATTTTTAAGGTTTATTTTATTCTCATTTGAGAGAGGGGGGAGGGAGAGAGAGGGGAGGGAGAGAGAGAGAGAGAAACACCAATCGTCCGCTCCCAGCACGGAGCCCAACGAACCCGTGACCTGAGCATGTGCCCCCGCCTGGAGCCGAGCCAGCAGCCCTTCAGGTACAGGACGGTGCTTCGGCAACTGAGCCATGCCGGCCAGGGCAGAAATGTAGAAAAGTTTTGATCAATTTTATATTGATGCAACACTTAAAAAGTGTGATTATCTAGTAATTCATTTTTATTGTATTTTACAAAAGTATCTGGCTGCATGGATTGAAAATGAAAACAGCAAATTTCAAATTGGCCTTTCAAAATAGTTTGAGAAGTACTGACCCAGAACAGTTCTTGGCACTTAGTACATGTTAATATTTGTTTCTTGAATAAACAGAGGAACAAATGACTAAATAATTTTAAAAAATATTTTTAAATTTATTTTTAGAGACAGTAAGGGAGGGAGAAAGAGAGAGAGAGAGAAACATCAATGTGTGGTTGCTCCTCATGTGGCCCCCACTGTAGACCTGGCCTGCAACCCAGGCATGTGCCCTGACTGGGAATCGAACCTGAGATGCTTTGGTTTGAAGCCCGCACTCAATCCACTGAGCTACGCCAGCCAGGGCTAAGAATAATTTTTTACATAGTAAAATCAGATTCGATCTGTGTATATGCCTGTCACTCTAGTTAAATAATTTCATTGCTTGGATTAGTAGCAAAGTGATTTGTATTATGCACTTCCTGGGTATACTGTGCTTTTCTCTCCTATGTGAAGAATGAATCAGGCTTAAATGGACCAATTAAGGACACTTCTGAGACTCTCTGACTAAGGGGCTGACGACAGCCTTTACCCAAGCCACACATTTAAACACTTCTTTGAGTGCTTGCTCTGGGCAGAGCTGGCCTGACTGACTAACTTCAGATTTATTCCCTGCCTCCTCCAATCCCACACCCCAGCAGACTGAGTAGATGCATGAAACCACTATAATACAAGACAGGATATGCTGAGCACTGTAAGAAATGTCAAGGGGCACAGAGGAGGGAGCCATTGTGGACTCTGAAGAATGGAGAGGACTTGGAGAGTGAGTGGGGAAGAAGGGCAGATCAGGCAGAGAGAGCAGCATGAGCAAAGTCACAAAGGAGAGAAAGAACACAACAGGCATCCTTGAAGAGCAGAGAATAGTTTGGATGTTCTGAAGCACAGAATGAAGGACAGGGATCAGTAGAAGACAGAGCTAGAAAGGAAGATAAGGACTAGGGACTTGAACATCATACTAAGGAGCTTAGAATTCTTAACACCAAAAAAAAAAATCTGATTTAAAAAATGGGCTGAGGAACTGAATAGATATTTCTCCAAAGAGGACAAACAAATGGCCAACAGACATGTGAAAAGTGACTAATCATCAGAGAAATGAAAATTAAAACCACAATGAGATACCACCTCATATCTGTCAGAATGGCTATCATCAACAAACAAATGTTGGCAAGGATGTGGAGAGAAGGGAACCCTTGTGCACTGTTAGTGGGATTGCAAGTTGGTGCAGCCACTATGAAAAATTGTATGGAGGTTTCTCAAAAAATTAAAAATAAAACTACCATATGACCAAACAATTTCACTTCTGCATATTTATCTGAATAAATCCAAAATGCTAATTTGAAAAGACGTTTGCATCCCTCTTTCCATGCAGCATTATTCACAACAGTTAAGATATGGAAGCAACCTAGCTGTCCAATGACAGATGAATAGACAAAGAAGATGTAGGACATGCATGTGATGGAATACTACTTGGCTTTAAAAAGAAGACAATTTTACCCTTTGCAACAATATGAATGGACCTGGAGAACATTATGTTATGTGATATAAGCCAGTCAGAAAAAGACAAATACCATATGATTTCACTCATATGTGGAATCTAATGAACAAACTGAACTAACAAGGAAAATGGGTACAGACTCATATATGGAAAACAGGATGACAGCTAGTGGTGAGGGGGGCAGGGCTAGGGGGTAGAGGGACTTAGGAAAAAGACAAAGGACTCATGGACATTGACAATAGTGTGGTGATTGCTGGGGGGAGGGAGGTATAAGGGTATTAAATGGTAATGAAAAAATATAATGAAGATTAAATAAAAAAATTAAAAAATCTAAAAAGAGATCAGATTATTTTTTTAAAAAAAGAATGAAATCTTACCATTTGCCACAAAATGAATGGCGCTAGAAGGTATTATGCTAAGTGAAATAAGTCAGACAGAGAAAGACTAATTCCATATGATTTCACTTATATTGTTGAATCTAAAAAACAAAGCAAATGAACAAACAAAAAAAACAGAAACAAAGTCATAGATACAGAGAACTAACTGATGGTTGCCAGGTAAGAGGGGCCTGGGTGAAAAAGGTGGAGGGATTAGGAAGTACAAATTGCAGTTATAAAAGAGTCACAGGGAATATAGTCAGTAATATCGTAATGGCTATGTATGGTGTCAGGTGGGTACTGGACTTATCGGGGGTGTGCCTCATAAGTTATATAAATCTCTAACCACTATGCCATACACATGAAATGTGTATACTAATACTAATGTAATATTGAATGATAATGGTAATTAAAAATAAAAAAATAAAAAGAAGCTTAGAGTTAATGTTGGGGCTATGGGGAACCACTGAAGAGTAGGAAGAAAGGGGAAGAGATGATCAGAGCACGCTTTAGAAAAGTTCCTCTGGCGCATGTGCATGAGAGACACCAAACAAGGAAAAGGACGAAGGTGGGAAGACCACTAGAGTAAAAGAAGTAACAGTGACGGCGGCGAACGCAGTAGACAGCCATCTAGATTGGAAGAAAGGAACAATTATGACAAGAATGTGCATATGAGCCTGTTATGGAAAGTCAGATGGGAAACATTAGTAAATTTGAACTTTCTGGGCTACTTTCCTAAAGTTTGGGAAAAAATAATTGTAATCCAACCAGTCCCTTTAAAATTTAGTTCAAAATACAATATTTTAGTTCCCCTTGAACTATCCCACCAAAACTTAATGCCTTACAACAAGTATTTGATTTTTTACCTATTATTATTCATACTTATAGATTAATCTTATATTTACATGATATCAATAACATAAATTACCACATTGCAAACATTGTGCTATGCTCTTTACTTATACCAGTGCATTTATTCCTCAGTACACCCCCTCAGCTACAAACTGCTATTTTCTTTATTTCACATGTGTAGGTACTGAGGTAAGGAGTTGTTACATGACTTTATTAACATTCACAGGAGAGCAGAGATTTGAATTGAGGCAAGTCTGGCCCCAGAATCTATGCCTTTTGCTACTCAACCATACTTGAAATTTTCCTTTTCATGTGTCTTTTAAAGTTACATGTATTTCAAAGTAGAATGCCAAGGGAGAAAAAAGTCAAAATGGATCAAATAGAAAGCAAATTGCAAGATGACAGATTTAAACCAAAACATACCAATAATTACATTAAGTGCAAAAGGTCTAAATACCCCAATGAAAAGATAGAGATTATCTGTTTGAATAGATAAAAATGCCAACTAAATTCTTACATAATGGATTTTGCTCCATCACACTGTGTTTTCCCTAAATTTTCCTGTTTTTGCACTCTTCCTACCCCTACCTCCTCATGGCCTTATTCCTGATCACAACCTGGCTGTGGGGAAAATATTTCCTCTGACAAGTTTATCATTTTCTGCATATCCATTTGAAGGGTTCTGCTATAATACACTCATCTTCTCTCGTCTGTCTCCAGAAGTTGAACTTTCATATGGACTGGAGGTCCCAACATATTAATTATACGTTTCCCACTTCATATAGTACTACTTTGTCACTGGAGAAAAGGCAAAAAGAAATTTGGACAGACCTGAGAAACTACTGCATATTTCAGAAAAATAGATAATGTCGATAGCAAGTGTAAGGTTGGTATTTTAAGTAGAAAAGGCTTCCTCCTTTGGAGTGGTCTACATTGTCCTTAGTACCTTTTGGTTCATAAATATTTCTTATAATCATGCTTCTACTTTATCTTCTAGAAGTACTGATTTTAGCCACACTAAGTACTTCCAGAAGTACTAATTAGCCACACTGATTTTAGCCCTAAACTGATGTTTACCATAGTTCACAACAAAGAACTTAGGAAAAGGGGCCAGAAATTTCCCAAAAGAGTATAGCAAGATGTTTATATTATTGCTCAAAAAACAACAAAAAAAATGGCTATGCTGCCAAAAGGGCAGAACTACTCATTAAATCCGTATTCTTTACCAAGTCTAGATTTGACTCTGAAGGATCTGCCCCACTGAAAGCTGGTCAGCTGTTCACTCTTCCTTTAACAAAATGAAGTTTTAAGCAGTTTCTTAATCTGAGGTTCTTACAAGTAAAGGTAAAAGTATGGCACCTGATATTCATTTTCTTCCCTCAGAAAAGTGAACTTAACTGGCATGGATAGGCACCAGACTGCTTCCAGCCTGTATGGCTTCCCAAACCTGAAATTTGTGTTAACACTACGTTGTATTACTATCTCAGTCCCGCCTTGTAGACAGTCATGCCCAAGTAACTTGTTAAAAAGTACACAACCATGCAAATGATAGGAGCAGCATGCAATCAAAATGTTCTTACCAGGTTTTGCAGGGGCTCCCCTTGAGGGACCCGGTCCCGGGTGACCTGGAGCAGCAGCATGGCACAATCCAGAAGACAGCAAATCAGTCCCAGAGACTGCGTGCTTCAGGAAGACCCAGTGAGAGAAACATTATTTTTATCTGCTGATGAAACCACCTCAAGGGCATGGCTTCCATTTAACTAAGGGACCTCTAACCCTGATCATATGGAGAAGCAGCTAAGTATACTGGGGTCATGTTGTATTAAAATTAAATGTCTTGCATTAAAGTTGAGGGGAGGAGGTCCTCTCCTTGGGGGCAATTAGTAAACAAAATCTTGACACCTTTTACTTCATTCATTTGTTTCTTCCCCTGAACTTCACCTAGCCCCCTCTTAAGTTAATTAATTATAGTCCAGAATATAAAAACAGCTATGTGCTCATTTTCTCTTATATTTGATGTTTATCCCTAAGAAAGAAAAAAGAAAACCTATAGGAAGGTATTAATCTACTTAACATTTCTAAGTACGTCATCCAAAGGATTTTGTTTTTTTAATCTTACATATGCTCAGCAGAGTTACTGGCAAAAACTGTACATTTTCTTCATTTCATCCTTTCAACATCAAATAGTAGGCAGCAAAAATTGGATCAGACTTCAAAGCCTGCTGTGGGCTCCAAGTCACAGAGAGACGCCTCCATTTCACATATTGAATTCGAGCAGGATATCAAAGTGCTACCAAAGAACCTCGGGTCCTTGCTCAGAAAGAGGCTCTAACATCTGTAGAGAGTGGAGTGCACAGACAAATCACCTCAGGGAGCAGCTAGCATTTATTCTCAGCAGCAAATTTCCAGGCTTTTGATTCTCTCTTCGCTGTACCTCCCTGTCTCTCTGCTGAACCAAGTTCTTTAGCAAGCTGGGCTTTTGTCTTGAAGACTTCAAAATATCACTAACAGTTTTATGTTTGCATGGCTGGGCCAAGCAGCCACAGACAGCCTACACGCCCACAGACTTGGACGAGTCTGCGATAAAGATACACAGTTACTTCAGAATTAAGTAACCCAGCTACCTTATTTGGATATCCTGTGAAGACATCGTACCCTTTTGGAGAGCTCTGGGCTTGTGAATGCCTAAAAACAAAAATAAAAATAATCATAATTGTTAAAAGGCTTGAAAATGATCATTAAAAAACTTAAAGAGAGCTGTTTAATTGAGCTCCCACTGTTTCCCGGTCGAGCCCTTGGTTAAAAAAACATGGTGCTGCTCAGACATCCACAGTCAGCCTGAGCACCTCAGACCCGTGAAACTGCCCTTGTTAAAGTTGCGTGATTCATTCTTGGGCTTTTACAAACTTCACCAAGAAGCCAACCAAGTTGATGCTAAGGATGCACTACCCACCCAGCACATTAATCACTTTAGTTGTTAAATAATTCAAAATAGAATCTGTAGTCAGATACGTTTGGGAAATGCTGAGTTGAATAGAGTTTAAGAGGTTTCCTTAATGCAGGCATGATATTTTACAGTCACAATACGTGTCTATGGATTTCCAAAGTAGGGTAGGGGGCAGGGAATGCAGAGTCTCCCGAAACTAATTTGACCAAGAACCTTAAAAAGTGATAACTTATTAACATCTATCAAAATGACTGTTACATGGAGCAAAGTGTGGACAAATCCACTGTGCTTCACCCCTAATTTCTTGTAATTGGCACACATTGTATCAAGTGTGATAATCATAACACACTTTTCAAATAGAAGCCAGCTTCTACAGTTCCTTTCAGGGGAACCTAGCATCTTACTGTATTTTGTCAGTGGAAGGCTGACTAGAGGCAGGAAAAGCTGGGCTCTAACCCCGGCCTCTAGGTCTCTAATCTCTCTCTCTCTCTCTCTCTCTCTCTCTCTCTCTCTCTCTCTTTCTCTCTCTCTCTCTCTCTCTTAGTTCTACACTAATAATCTTAGTGTTTATTTATACTGACAAATTCATTTTCTGAGAACAGTTCATGGATATTAGCTTCAAAATGCATCTATTTAGTAGACTATAGCAATAAACCCATTTTAAAAATATTACATCAATACGTGGGGAGAAGGGACTATGATGACATACTTAATTTGTGTGGATACTTGTTCAGCATGTCTCCCACTATGGAATGTAAGCTCCATGAAGGCAGGGACTAGATCTGCTTTATTTTATACTCTATGTCACACCTAATCCAGCAAATGGTACATTGTAAGTGGCTCAGTAACATTAGGCAAGTTGAATGAATACAAGAATGACTAGTGGACCCCAAATATGGGCCATGAAGATCAGTTAGTATACCCTTAACATTAA
Source organism: Phyllostomus discolor (assembly GCF_004126475.2). NCBI lineage: Eukaryota > Metazoa > Chordata > Mammalia > Chiroptera > Phyllostomidae > Phyllostomus > Phyllostomus discolor. The sequence continues at coordinate 52,311,323 of NC_040906.2, forward strand.
AATTAAAGTAATTAGCATTTATATAGCACTTCATATATGAAAATACTTTTATATATCCAATGAGAGTTTCACAACCATTTGAGCTAAGAGCTTTAATTATCCCTATTATATAGATGAAGAAACTGAAGTCCAGAGAGGGTAAGGGATTTCCCCGGGAATCAAGGCAAATATTCACCCCCCCCTATTGACCCCCTATTTTTCTAACTCCTGATCCTCTGCTCTTCCTCTGAACCAGTACACCTTCTACGCCCTTTGGTCTCTGTGCCTCAGCCCACGGGACTCATTCCTGTCATCCTAGGTATCATGTTTTGTTGTGGGCAATGCTCGCCCATGTTTTTATGTGTGTTATACATGGGATTATACCCCTTTATTACGCTCATGGTGTGTAATCATTATACCCATGTATAATGCACATCCTTATTTTTCTCTCAAAAATTTAGGCAAAAAAGTGTGCATTATACATGGCAAAATACAGTAAGTCCCAATGGCTGTGGGATACCTCAAGGACAGGCTCATCCTCTAGGAGTCCTGGTGAGATTAGAGAAAATCTAAGGAAGAGGGTTTGCCTGTTGAATCACTACGGAGACTCCAGTTTCTGCCTTTCCCGCTGCAACAAATAAATGCAGCTCTTGGGAACTCCTCTAGCTTGCATGGCTTCTCAGGATCGAAAGGCCAGTGGCAGACACCTTCCACCTCTGCTGGGGGTCCGCTCATCAGTTTGACTCCCTCCTCGTTCAAGTCTTTGGAAAAATCTAAAGCAGATTAACGTAATGTTTCTATGTGTTACTTGGTTTTAAAAAGGTGGAGGAGGGGTGGGTAATGTCCACAGGCAAATAGATGAGAAAATAGTTGATTAAGCAAAGTTAAGCAGGTTTCTTCTTGAGAGGCTTTCCAGAACTTTTAATTTAATAATACATACAGTGAAAACTCAGAAGAGGAAAAGAATGGGCAGCATTTCCCAGATGTTATTTCAGCAATGGAACCCTTCTCCCATGGAGCATGTCAGGGGTCCATTGGTTCTTGTAACATGCCTTCCTTATAACATGCCTTAGGAAACACCAATTTGGGCACTGCTTGTGTGAAATATTTTCCAATTTGCTTTTAAAAAGTGGTATACGTCAATATTCTTCAAAAGTGCAACTGCTTGAACTCCGCAGCCATTTCATCAGGCAGGTTGTCATTTGCCTCAGGGGTGAGACTGGCAGCAAGTGGACAACACTCTGCAGGGGTCACACCCAAAATACAGCAAAACACAATAATGACAAGCAGCCCACGCATACACGGCACCAGGCACCTGGCAAAGTCAGGATTTGCGGACAGCTCATGGAACACCTCCAACACCCATTTTACAGGAGAGGGGATTAGGACCAAGAAGCTCACGACTTCTTCATGTCATAACTAGTAAAGAGTTCAGCATGAGACCTGCTGATATAGAAAAGGAGACCCCAAAGGGAAATTACAGACTCAGGCAAGGATTATCAATTGCTGATAAAACCTTTAGACAAATGGTTGACAGGGAACGGGATATTCATATGGTGCCAAAAAACCACCATACACATTCCTTCCTTCAGGTCACAAGGGGAGCAGCAGGTAAGTGCCCCTTGGAGGAGTCAGGAGGTCACGTTGGATCAACCACGTTGATCCAATGCCAACCTCAGCACCACTCACGTCCAGACCACTCTGTCTTGTGATGTGAGGCAATATAAAGATTGCAACATCTCCCAGGATATTTATATTTTTTCTTCAGGTCAAAATCATTTAACTTGAATCTAATCAAAGCTTTAAATCTAATTTGCCATTTACCCAAAACACAGGGTACAGAGGGCAATCTAAGACCACAAAGAATCGAGCAGACAAATCTTAGAAGGTGAGCTACTTTACAGGATAGTTGGCTTGACCTCTACACCTGGGAAAATTTGACTATGGACTGGTACTAAATGATATTAAAGAATTATTCATTTAAAAAATGTGATAGTGTCTTGAATTTGTAGGAAAATTTAAAAAAAATAACACTGTCCTCAGCCTTCATTTGAAATCACATGCCAAACGGCAGAAGCAGAGATTGGGTTACCGAAGGGTAGTGAATAGGAGGTCGTTTCTCTATGTAGCTTCGCTGCGTACGTCTAGGGCTCTTCCAGCCTCTCCGAAGCCGTGACTGGAGTCTCAAGCAGACTGCCTCCAGGGCCTGGATGCCTGGCTGCTCGCTGCCATCAGTTCATTGAACTCTGAGTTCTAGGGGTGACAGTAACTCTCAGCCACCATAGAGAACCCTTCTGCTGGGCATCTGCCTTGAAAACACCCCAAAATGAAACTCGTGTCTAATTCCTTCTTCAGAAACCTTGATCCCAGTACAAGTGGGTGAGAGGCAGAATGAGGGCTGCAGAGCTCCTGAGTACACGGCTGCCGAGAATGCCCCAGCATCTTTCTTCCTCTGCAGCAAAGATCCACGAGGACAGCTGGCTTTGTCATGCTGGGCTGGCGGCACTAGGTGAAGTCACTCTGTTTAGGTGACTGACGCTCTGCTTTGTGGCTCCAAATTGCAGTTTGCCTGTTTGTTGAGGGGTGATGCTATTGGGGGGAGCTGAGTTGCACTAACTAAACTTGAAAGAATCATATTTGGAAAATTGAATGCCAGTGTGTGATTTTACAGCAAGTGGTGTAATCTGGACTACACTTTCCCCCTCACTAATCAGTTGATATGCTCTGGAGAATGAATTACACATCAGAATTAGAACAAAGGAAGCTGGTCTTGTAACTGGCCTTTTTTGCTTTAGGGTTAGAGTCAATAACATTTTTCTTGGATGGGAGTAGAGACACTCTGGTTATTTTCTGATTCTCCATTTTCTAAACTTCATTTAAATTTCTTTGTGTGATTTTTATTAACTTTGATAAAATTGGCAAGATGATCTTATCTTCGATCAATTATAATTTAAAATGGTTTCTGAAGAAACTGAGAAACCCATTAGTCATTCACACTTGAGAGCATATTCTAATTTCAAAGCAGGATAGGTTGAAGCTAATTCATTGTGGGTTGATTTTCCTTAGTTTCCTGCTGTCTCTAGATTTGCAAATAGTTCTCATTGTATACTCATGTCTTACTTGACAGACCTGGGAGGAAGGCTCATCAACATAACCAAGCAAATTTATTCCTGCTTCTTGTATTTTATACATGGAGAGTTTAGTAAGAGGTCAATTTCTTGTTCCGAAGAAGCAGTGGTCCATCCACCCTGCAAAAGATATGCTCAGACCAAGATTTCTTTTTAACATAGTAGGATGTAAAGTTTTAGACAAGTCATATGACTTCCCTTATGGAGGTTATTACAGTGAAAGATCATAGAAAACATAAATATCTTCAGAAATGGTTTCAGTAAGTTCAAGTTCTGAAGGTAGATTAAGACATTTAAGGCACGACATCAGAGAAGGGGACACTGCCCTGGTGAAACATTCTTTGCCCACCTCGGAGCTAACCAGTGCTCACAGGATGTCCATATGAATTGGCCACAGGTTGAACCCCGATTGGCAACTCGAGTGTTCTTATTTAGTTCTTACACGGAATGTGAACATTCTAAGGGCTGCAGGCATAAATGTGGAACAATACATTTGAATCTCTCCACGTTGTCACTATGGATCTGCTCTTCTCTGGTTTGCATCAGCTACGTGTCAGTTCATGTTTTTATGTTTATTTAAATAGCATTGGAGGCACAGAGGATTGTAAGGTAATAAAATGTTTTAAGGACACAAATTACTGTGTTAAGTTCAAAGTCTCCCAAAATGTCTAAGCTAGTGCATCTTTTATTACAAAGACTGGAAAGCTAGGGTTTCTAAAGTGCTGTTTTGTGTTCTATATACTACCACCACCACAACAAATAAGCATTTGCCAAACACCCACTAAATCTCTTTAGATCTTCATACTTTCACGCTTCTGCCTGGGATGCCATCTCCTTTCCTGCTCACAGGACCATCACATCCTCACCATTTAACTTAGGTATCAGGTTCTCTGAAGAGTCTTTCCTGCTCCAACCCCACCCTGGCCACCTCTTCTACTCTGGGCAGAGTTGGAGGCTCCCATGTATATTTGCATAAACTGTTGGGCATAAATACACTAAACAGTTGGTTCCAGAACTGACTTGTTTCATGTCACCTGACCAATTAAAAGTGTGTGCACATCACCTACTGAAGGTGACCTTTAATGGAGTTTGATCAAGGGAGAGAGAGCAAAGAAGAGCAAGTACCACTTGGCTTTCGAGACACTAGAGCGGTGGCAGACATCTGTTGGTGCGTTCATCGGTTTTGTCTCTTCTTCTTTATATTTTAGTTGGTGAAAGTGCTCCAAATTCCCACATGGTCTGAATAGTCACCTGTCACTAATCAACATTCTTTAAAAGAACTGATGCAAAATGTTTCACTTTTTTCCTTTTTTGGATTAAAAATACTTTTTTCTGATTAAAAATGATATATATTCACTGATGTACTCTATGCATTACAGATATTCAAGAGAAGAAAATGAAGATCGGGGATCACCTCCACACCCAGATATAATTACGGTTAGCGCCTTGGTGTATGCTTTGTCAGATGCTTTTCTATGCACATAATATACATTTAAAAACAATGGCTTATAATATATTTACTACTTTAACCTACCTTTTGTAATTATGAGTATCTTCCCATATACTTGTGTTTAATGTACACATATGCAAGTATGCACGTATGCCATATTTATGGCTGTGTAGTATTTCAGTAGGTGATTATCATAAGTGGTTTAACTAATACCTTATTTTTGGATATTTAAGGTGTTTTCAGTTTTACCACATTATAAATAATGGATCATTAAATATTCTGTGCATGTAGTTATGAGTACTTGTCCAGTTATTTCCCTAGAATAAATCTTAATGTAAGGCTATTAGGTCAAAGGTGAGCAAGTTGGTTTTTTTTTTTTGCTTAAGTCTTTTGAATTAAATCATCAAATTTTTCTTTATAAAGAAAAAAACAAAATGAAACAAAACACATATCCACAAAATTATGAAAGGGCCCATTTCCCATCATGTCACCAATGCTGGCTAGTATCGGTCTCTTTAATTTTGCTTACCTCTTGGGGGAAAAAAAGTACATTATTATTTTAATTGGCATTTCTTGATTTCCAAAGAGGGAAAACATTATTCCTGGGCTTTAATATATGATGTGAAGGAAATACAAAGAGCATAGGAAAAGTGAAAACAAATAATAATACTGTAAAATAAAATGACCACTTTTGTAGAAAAAAGGAAACTAGAAGGCATGATCACAGCTTTTCTATTATTTTTTCTCATTAGGTTTGGTAACTTTTATAGGGATTTTGAATGCACACCCTACATCAAACTCCTGATAAGTATCATTGCTGAATGAGTGGAACACGCATGCTACACTTAAATACTTATATATATGGATTTTGTTTTTGCTCTTAGAGACATAATTATTTTAAGTTTTAGAATATGTCTTGAGGACAAATTCATCAAAAGGACTAAAAAAGGCTGATAAATGTTTCATAATGCCACTGCTCTATGTTAGCACTACTTAGGTTTATGTACTTATGCTATTTTCCAAATCCCACTGAGCCCTTTAAATGTAATATGTTTGCCTCATTTCTTTTGCCTAACCATGAGCACATTCAGCATTAATTTGCCACCGCTTGCATTCTCATTTTTTTTTCCTACTTCACTACTTTTGTGCAGGCAGCTGTCACTATGTGAAGTCTAGGGGAGGCAGAAGACTTTTCTTCCTTCTGCTGAGACTGCTCGCTTTGTTGGACAAAAGGACACCTGAGTGTAAAACCTACTCCAGTTTTTTGATGGCAAAGTGGCTGGAGAAATCCCAGCCTCAGGCCCAGCGATAGATTTAAGATGCAGGAGTGAGCACCATCACCTGAAATAACGCGTGGTCATGGGCTGAAGGCCGCAGCACAGCCAGAATGGCTGAACAGCGGTTTACTACACTGAGGACTTGAATGGGTCGTCTTGCTAATCATTACCTCAGTGCTAGCAGCATCGGTACCTCCAGGGTGCCCATTTCACAGGCAGTGTGAGCTATGTAACCTGTCCAGGTCACACCAAGATACAAACCCAGATCTGGTAGACACGAAGTCGATGCTGTCAGCATCCAGTGCTGTTTCATTACTGGACTCTTCCAGACAGTCGTCATACAATTGCATTTGGAGCTTAAGGAATGACACCTGGGGAGACTAATGTTTCGTTCCAGAAACTTGCAGGAGGCAGATTAAATTAAGCCCAGCTGTATCTGCACGTACCTCTTGACCCACGGCCTGCTGACCTTTTGCTTACCTTGTGTCTGTGGACTAATACGAAAAGTATGCTCACCTGTACTACTCTCATGGCTCTAATTTGGTGGCAGGCCTTCTGAGATTCTGTATGATTATAACAATGATGTAAATTACATGCACGATACAAGGTTCTCAGAGCCTCACAGGCATCGTTCATTCATCCCACAAACACCTATTGAGCACCTTCAATTTGTCTCCTACTGTTATTGGGGATGTAGCATAGGGATGGTATTGAGATCCTACATTCTAGATGAGGCAGATCATAAATTAAGAAATAAATAAAAATGAAAACATAAATAAAAATGGAAGTAACTACCAAAGAAGAAAATTTAAGCAGGGAAGGGGTACAGGGAGTGCTGGAGGCAGAGTCTGTAATTTTAGACTGAGTGGCTACAGAAGGTGAATCCGCAGGAAGTCCATAATAAAGGAATAGAAATCGATGTATTTGAATATGTTTTTAACCTAAAGCTCTTAGAGGGTAAACAATTATATGTTATGGCACATAGAGATCGGAGGACTATTGTAAACACTTGGTAAAGGTTTAGCAACACACTTCATCATACATATTCATGACATACAAATACATATTCATGATATATTTGTTCCAAAGAACTTGGGCTAGTATTGCCGGATAAAATAGAGGCCACTCAGTTAAATTTGAATTCCAGGTACACAATGCGTAATTTTTTAGTATACAGTTTTTCAAATACTTCTTGGGACATGCTTAAACTGAAAAAAAAATGTGTTGTTTATATAAAATCCAAGTTTAAGTGGGTATCCTGCATTTTCATTTGCTAAATGTGGCAACCTCAACTTGGACAAATCAAGTACCTCAGCCCCTTCATCAGCAAAATAAAAATAAAAATTCTTGCCAAGGATTACATTTGTTCTTTCAGGCAGAACAAAATAAAAACATAAGACAATAGGATTTCCAAAGGATTAAATTTTTAAAAGTATGCACAGTCAGAATTTTGAAATAAAACACACACTTAGGAAGGTGTTATACTTATTGGTTATAACTTTGTACTTTTAAAAGACAAATCCCTGAATCTGGAAACTTCAGGCTTGACAGAAGGGACAATGATAATGTCTGGTGTATAAAGTAGTCCTTTCTGTAACCCGTCTCTCCTCTGGGTGGGCTCACAAGGTAACTTGTGAGTTGAGTTACTTGTAACTCATAGTTGTAGCATTTTAAAGACTGAATTAGGCCATGGCATAGATCTGTGGAGGCAAAGGAAACCTCGGGGACCATTTACTACATCTTTTTCATGCTGTAAGTGGGGAAACTGAGTCCAGGGGGAGAAGGGGTGATGTGACTTGTCCAAGTGAGGCAGAGGGGAAGAGAAAGGTCTAACACCCACATTCCTTGCACAGTGCTTTTGTCACCCCCCAAAGAGAAGCTTTCTTCCTGTACTAATTCTCAAAGCAGCACTCAGGTCGGGGGGGAAAAGCAGCAAGGAGCTCTACCCTGAGGTGTGTGATGAGTGTGCACCAAATGATGAGGCCCTAAGACAGGTGAGGTGGGGGTGTGAGGGGAGGGAGGAACATTTTAGGGAACTTTAAAAAAATGGAGTGAAAAAGTCTAAACCAGATTGTGGGTGGAGACTAATCAGCAACGTCACCACGGAGGAGCTGCAGGGCAGACACCACGTGGTGGGACACCGACGTGGGCAGACTCTAAGGTGCGGCAGGACGAGTGTCAGGCTCTGAAGAGAAAGTGGCTCATGAACTGCCCTGGCTAAAGGGAGGAAGTAGCACTAACTTATTTTTTAATTTTAACTTTTTATTTTTAATTAATTTCAGATTTGTAGAAAAGATACAAGAATAGGAGAGGGAATTTTGTATATTTCTTTGCAGATTCTCCAAATATTAGCAATATACACCTTTACTTCATTTCCTCTCTCTCATTATGTGTATACTGATATCTATACATACACACATATAGTTTTTTTCTGAACTATTTGATTGTCAGTTGCACTTCATATCATACTCCCTTATCCCTAAATACTTCAGTGTGTGTTTCTTAAGAGCAAGGGCATTTTTTGTCTATAATAATCAAAATCACAAAGTTAATATTAATATAATACTATTATGCAATGTATAGCTTGTATTCAGATTTTGCCAATTGTGCCCCTGATGTCTTTATAGCAAAAGAAAATCCTGGATCATGCTCTGAATTCCACTGTCAAGTTCCTTGAGTCTCCTTTCACCGGGAACGGTCCCTCAGTCTTCTTCCGTGTTCCACTGTGAGGCCTACAGGTCAGTCATGTTGGAAGAGGTCCCTCTGTTTGGTCTGCCTGCTGCTTCCTCGTGATTAAATTCAGGTTACGCACATTTGGCAAAAAACCCACAGAAGTGGTGTTGTATTCTTCTCGGTGCGCCCCATCAGAAGGCACGTGCTGTCAATTTGTCCGATTACTGGTGGTCCTGACTTTCATCACTTGGGTAAGGAAGGGGGTTTCTGCCAGGTTTCCCCATCGTCCTTTTGTAATTAATGAGTATCTTATGGAGACTTACTCTGAGACCATGAAAATAGCTGTTACAACTTAAACTTGCACACCAGTTTTAGCATCCATTGATGATTCTTGCCGGAAACAACGATTACTTTGGTAGCTGCCAAATGGTAATTTTCTGTTTTTATTATTTCTTCTGTATTTATTACTTGACGTTCTATTGCAGTGAAAAGCTTACTCTGTTTCTCCCTCCTCCCCTCCCTCCCTTTCTCTTTTCTTTTTTTCCTCTTCTTTCTTTAGCTCTCTCTCCCACACTCAATCTCTTTCTTTCTATCAATGTGGTTCATGAATTCTTATTTTATTCCATATACTATGTTTTTTATCACTTTTTACTCTGACTCAATTTGGCACTGGCTTAATTTTAAAGATTTGGGAGTAACAGACTTCAAAATGAGTACTTCAGGGAAAAAGTATAATACTAAGGGCTACATAAAGAAAGGTGGGTTCCTCAGAGATAACAACAATACCTCTCCCTACCGCCGCTAGCCAGGAGTGCTTTTGTGTGTCAGATGGGGTGTCACACACTTTGTGTATGTTAACTCTTTTAACATTCATGACCTGGTCAGGGAGATGTCGGGTCATTTCTTCTCCCATTTAAAGATGAGGAAACGAGGGCTCTGAGAAAATAAGTAGGCCATCAAGATCTCACCCTTAGCAGTCGAAGGTCTAGTGGACTCCAGGCCCCTGCTCTCGACTACCACACAACCCTATAAATAGGTGTGGAAACCCTCAGGAAACTGTAAGGTCTTAGAAAGAAGGCCAAACTGTTCCTTAAGGGGGCTGGACATTTTTTCCAAGATCTAAAGAGTCATCTGAACTTTTTTCATTTTTACAAATGGGGCAGTTGGAACTGTCTACAAGTCTGTCATCACTCTAGGAACTTCCCCAACCTGCTTGGTGGAAACCGGCCAGCCCTGCTTGAAATCCAGCGAGGAAAACATAAAGAAAGAGCTCATTTGTGCCAGTGTCAGCTGACAGAGACCCAGAAAGACGTGTCTTGGCCAAGTTACCCAGGGAATCATCCCCGTGGGTCAAGACAAGTAAAAGCCAAACTCAGGAAGAGAGGAGAAAACTAAGTGAACAGTACAGCAGAGGTTGTTTAAGAAGTTCAGTGTCTGTCTGATTCCATAGATCCCGGGTGACAACAGGGGTGCAGCCTTACCCTCCCAGCAGGCTAACAGACCAGATCCTTCTTCCTGCTACACTAGCCCCGCCTCCGCCGCCGCGCCACCGCACCACCACGCCACCGCACCACTGCACCACCGCCTTTAATACCAAATTTTAGATTTCCTGAGGACGAGGTTAGGGGAAAGAAGTATGTATGCGGCATGCCAGTGAAACTAAGGCAAAGCACAGTTGGATCTGAGAATAATATCTCTTCCCTCCCAGAGGAACAAACTAAAAATAAAAGACGAGGTGCTTCCTGCCAGCCAGTAAATCCAATAAGCAGAGAAGATGCCTCAACCTGGCGCTGGGTAGTTAACAGTCAGCCTGACTCCCTCCACCAGAAAGCGGCCATGTGGTTCTCAGAGCTAACAGCTGCCAAGCAGAACCCCTCAGATTAACCCATAGGTGGTGTTGAACCACTTCCCATTAAGATATTTGCAAAGCAAACAAAAATGATAGCCTCAGTCTGAGTGCTGGGAGCCGGCCAGGAGCGCTGGCTGCTCTTGTTGACACGAAGCGCTCTCCGGGGAGGGTCTGTGCCAGAGCTCAGAAGGCCACTCCTGCCTGCGTCTCCAGACTGTTGATCTTAGGCCATTAGAATCCCGGTATCAGGGACTGTTTATTATCTAATTTCCCAATCACAGCAGTCGCCAGAGCTCTGTTTCACCAGAGCTCTCTATTCCTCTCTGTTTCCCGACCTGACCCACACCATTCAGATGAAAAGAAAAACTTCAACCCTCCTCCTGTTTTGTCTACTCATCAAGGAGACAAGTCTGAGAAGTTACTGAGATGCACAGAGAGAGAGTGTGTGGCGTGACTACTGTCAGCAGTGTCTGTGGCAAACACTTGCTCAGGTTCCTTCTTAATTTAAAGTGACTGGGGCAATGCTTATGGGAAGTATGCTGCCATATCTGCGTCCTACAGGTAGGAGCCAAGAGCCCTTTCATTCACACAACACCCTTGGAACTGAAATGCTAATATGTTTTCCCTTCTAACCCAATGAAGAATATGAAATAAAGTTAATGTCTGTTGAAATGTACAAAGTTTATCTTTTTTCAACCTGTAGGATTATACTCTTGTTTTTTTCTTAAGTGTCACAACGAAATACTTTTATACAGAATTCATTTTTACGCAAATATTGTTTCCAACTTGAGTAAGTTTTCTTTTCTCAAGTTTCTTCTTTCAAAATAGCCTCAGTATGCAAATGTATTTTGGTCAAAAATTCACTCTGAGTCTGAATATAGCAAAGCTTTGATGAGGATGCAACAAAGTAGATGTCAGAGATGTGCTGAATTCTTAGAATTTCCTACACCCACAAAATGGGCCATGTAGGAAGGGAACAAGGGGTGGTGAAGTGATCAGAAGAATTTGCCAGATTTTGTCATTAGTTGAAATTGTCCTTTAGCTTATAAACCAGAGCTTTAAGAGATGTAGGTATTGATTGTGGAAGGAGAGAGAAAGAGGGGGAGAGAGAGAGAGAGAGAGAAAAGAAGAAGAAGAAGAAGAAGAAGAGGAAGAAGAAGAAGAAGAGGAAGAAGAAGAAGGAGGAGGGGGGAAGAGGGGGGAGGAGGGGGAGGGGGAGGAGGGGGAGGGGAGGAGGAGGGCGGAGGAGGAGGACAACGACAACAAGGATGAGGAGGAAGAGAAATGAGAAAAGAAGAGGAGAAAAGAAAGGCAGAAGGAAAGGGAGAGAGCTAAAGAGAGATTGAGATTTCTTTAGAAAAAGTAGAGGTATTACTTTTTTTTTAATAAAAAAGAAGAGAGCCACTTGACACTTAAAATACAAAGTTAAAGAGCAACTTTCTAGACTCTTGAATATATCTTTGAGGTTTTAGAGGATGCTGATCCAAATAAAATGAAATGCTGTTGGACCCAAGTGCTCTGTGAATATGCAAGTTTTCCAGACACGTGAGTCCAACCTTGCCGGTCAACTTTGTACAGCGCATGCCATCATTTGCCAATGCCAATGTGCTGAGGGATAGATGGACATAAGCACAAAAGTTCATATCCACAGGTGGGGTGGTGTCACAACTTCAGCTATGTATAAATATGTTGGACATACCAGAAGTTGCTTCTCATACCAAACTATGCAACTTGTTTTTGGAGATGTACCAGGTACAAAAACACTGCCTTGAAGTGTGAATCTCATGTAGGATGGGTGGTCAGGGTACCAAGCCAAACATGTATTCTCATATCACTTATGATTAAGTTCATTACATGCTGGTTCAGAGCAACTGACCATTAAATTAAGATATTAACCACAGACAGCTGTCTGCCAATAACTGAGTTTCTTAAAAAAAAACAAACAAACACAACATAATTAAGCACCTTCCCAAACTTGGGGTTTATTTTTGAGGTAGGAAGGTAAATCCATGACAGAAAAGTGACACAGTGTTAATAACATTTCCCTTCATTTATTTTGTTAGCACTGTTGGCTTTTTGATAAAGCTAGCTTCCTACTTTGTCAAAAATTAATTATGCTCAGATCAAACTCAAGATAAATAGAAAGCATTTTTTGAGAACAAAGTAGTTAAATTTAGCTTTGGACCCAACAAAAATAAAAATTCAAGGATTGCTTATTCATTCATCAATTCATCAATTACTTTTATTTTATGTTTATTGTGGCCAAAGATTCTAAATTTGGTAAGTCATATAAAATGAGTGACAGATCATTTCAGCCCTGGAGTTTATTACCCCATGGATTATACAGTAATAACAGCTAACATTTTTGTGCACTTACTACATGCTAGGTAGCCTTCTAAAAATGTTCTATGGTTTATTCTCATAACAGACATACAAGGTAGGTACCATTATTAGAAATATGCTTAACTTGCCCAAGGTCATTGAGTTAATTGGATACAGAACCTGGGCCTAAAAGAGAAGCAATTTGGCTTCAGAGTCTGTAGCCTAAACTGTTTCCTCTACCTGAATGGTAGGCAGAAATCAAACTCAGATGATGGTGGGGCCGGGCCATGAAGTAAGTAGACCAGTGAGTTGGCGTCAATGGAAAACAGCCTCTACTTAGTTCCAGCAGATTGTTGCTAATTACTCCAATTTTTCAAGAGCCATCAGACATCTGATTATATGAAATCTTTCTATTTTTATATGGTAGAAACTAATTAAAAGTTTCAAAAACATTGTGCAGGCCAAACAAAATAAAAAGTATGCAGACTGCATTTTATCCAGTGACTGCAGGTGTGCAACTTTTGGCTTCTATGATAAGGGCCAAACATTTTGTGCTGCTTTTAAGGCCTCTCATATTCTGGCTCCCTCCCGCCTCAGTCCCTGCATCACGCCACTGCCACATCCCACCCTCAGGCTTCACCCCGATGGACACCTCGCCCTTCCAGAGTCTGTACCCCCCTCCCCCTGCCTGCATATCCTGCCTTGCGGTGGCCCACTCTATTTCTCCCACATGGGAGGCTCTTCTCCTGGCTCTAGTCTGCTTCAAGGCCCTGCAGGAGGCACCATATAGGTGAGGCCTTGAAGGATGTGTAAAGTATCAAAAGGTAAAGGAAGAACTGGCAAGAGTATTCTCTTCAGAAGGAACAGCATGAACAGATATACAGAAACAGGAAAACAAAAGACATGTTGAAAACCACCAAGCAGTTCCAGATATTTTGAAAGAGGCCTCTGGTCCCTGGAATCCGGTCGCATGAAGAGAACACTGATTGCTGACATTCCTGACATCCTCAGTCCTTCTAAAAGGGTCCTTTGCATAAGGATCACTGATGATTTAAAGTTTGTTGAAATAGTTCAGATAAATATTTATGTACAGCCATAAGCAAATCCACAAGGAAAAATATAACTCAAAACAGATTTTTCCTTGAAGCTCCTTTCAGCTGGTGATAAAGTTTCTGGCTTCAAAAAGGTTTTGAAAATAAATGTGACCAATTAATATTTTTTAAAGTCTAGAAACTCTAAGAAGGCACGGACAATCAAGTAAGCTCTGAAAGTTGTCATTTAAGGGTGTGCCTGTGGAATCCTGGCCATATTGGCAAGGGTGAGTCTTGGGTTCAAAGTCAATCCAGATTTATCTCTGAGATAAGTGCCAGGAACACAAAAAAGTAAAAATTTGGAGCGTGAGCATTGTTCAAAATGCCTGAAGTGCTGGAATCTTCAATGTTTATTTTCATCTACACCTCTAGAACTAAGTCAGAAGGGTCTTGACCCTTCATTTCAGGTTGGCTTTACAGAAACCTTTTAACTGTTAGAAATTCTACTATTGCTGTGGCTACTCCTCTCACTACGACCCACAGCAGCTCACCATCATCCCTTAGTGAGCATTCATTTTGTGTGGAGAGCTGGGATCATCTCTCATCCTCACAGTCATTTCCTTTTTGCAGCCTAGGATACTAAAGTTCAGAAAGATAAGGGACCTTGCCAAAGTCTCCTAATTTGCAAGTAGTTGATCAAGATTTAAACCCAGGTCTGTCACCAAAGCTCACCTGCTTTCTACCCGGAGAAAATAACACAGAGCACTTTCTCTACCACATCCTCAGCACTTTATAGCAACAGGCCGCCAGCCCTGTCGGGGCTCCTTCTGCCCTCTGGTGCCACTGGGGTCCTCTGTGAATGCTTTAGTGCACTAGCTTGGCCACAGTGTAGGGAATTTGCTGGAGGGAGTGGAAGTGGGAGGAAAAAATTAGCATGGGAATTAAAGGGTGGGTGAGGAAACATCTCCTGATACTGATATAAAAGAAAAATTTTGTTTAATCTTCTTAGCACTGCCACATATTTCTGCAGTGACCCCCCAGGCAGAATATTTGTCAAGATGTGTGGCAATCTGTACTGCACAGCCCACATGAAAATCTGGCCCACAGTCGGCCCTGAGGGGAGGCTGTTCCTCTGGCTCATCCATTCTGAGGTCAGCCCAATTGGCTCCAAGCCCCAGAGCTGCAAGGATGACACACAGGAGAAATATGTGTTCGCTCTCCCCTCTTGCGAGGTGCCAGCTCCCTTCACGCTGCCTGAGTCACGAAGGTCCCCATCGCTCTGAGTCTAAACACTCATTGAAGTGGCCCACAATGAGGTGGCTTCTAAGCAGGGTGGGGTGGGGGTGTTACAAGCTGCAGGGTAAAAACATCTGCACCAGAATTATCAATCTCCTGTGTCCCTCATAGGGGCTTCTTTTCACAGGACAACAGGCTAGCTAAGCTAAAGAATGCCATATAAAAGCTTTGTGAGAGATCTGGCATATGCAGGTCAAATTAAATTAAAGGGCATAATCCTTCCTATTGTACTTATCAGCATTAAAATGGAGGATTACCGTCCTGGGAACAAAGCCCCTGTGACAGAAAAGAGCGTTTCCATTCTGTCATACACTGTACAGGCTCCTGTAGGAAGCTGAGCAGAGAAGTGCCACTCCAACCACTGACTTCTTGCAGCCTGAGGTTGCCTTTTCCCTCACCAGGTGAACCCCGCCCCACCTTGCACAGACGGGAGCCCCTTTCCACGAGGCCATAGGCTTTTGCCCAAGGTTCAGTGCTGGAATTCTGCACCAATCACAGGGAGATAGTTTTATGCCAATCAGATTTATTCTTTAGCTGGTTGTGATCTAAGATTTGCTGTAATAAAAGTTAGAGAGAACAGAGAGAGAGCTAAAAAAGCTCTGGCTTAAGAATTTGGGGCCTGAAACCTAGAGGGACATTGGAATGTACTGGTTAAAAGTTTGGACTCCGCAGTCAGAAGGCCTGTGTTCAAATCCTGACTCTGTCACTTTAAGTAACATTGGCAAGTTACTTGTCATCTCTAAATGTCAGAAATTATAAAACATAGACCTCTCCCATAGGGTTGTTATGAGGATTAAATAGAATAATGCATGTAGGAGATCGTTAAGGAATAGCAAATATTAGTTGTTCTTGTTGGAGACGGAATATCGGATTCAAACCTCCAAACTGTGATTTATTCTCTCTGTGACACTGGGTGACCCCCAGTAACTTGAAGTCATTAATTCCTCCCCAAAGGCTGGTGTGAGAATTATGTGAGATGACAGTGGGAAAAGACGTGACATCACAATAAATGTTGGGTGAATCTGAATGATGACCTCAACATTCTTGTTCACAGCAATATTTCTTGTCCTGTCTGGGTCTTCCTTATGAACTCTTCCTTCTGATATTGCCTTCCTTTCATTTTTCCCTAGTACCTATCTGCTCCTATTGCTACCCCTTTAGGAATCTTCTGGCATACTTTGTTGGTTGCTTCCCAATATCTTTATTCTTTGCCTACTTTCTCCTGAAGAAGCTGAAAATGCCCACACTCACTTGCCCACACTCACTTACCCATACTCCCTTGTAGCTCTCCTGCAGAGCCTTCTCTGAAAGTTCTGGCCAATGAAATGTGAGGGGAGCATGCTGGGGACTTCTGAGAAGGCATTCCTTTCTGACAGAAAGCCACTTCTGAGGAGAGCCCCCTTACCATCCACCTCTTCCTACCTTCTTCGGGTATTGCTATGTGAGGAAGTGATGCTCAGCATTGCCTCGGCCACTTTGTGACTGTAAGTGGGAGCAGCACTCATGTGCTGAGATAACAGAGCAAAGGGATGAAGAAGCCTGTGGCTGATCTGGCACTGGAATTTTTTGTCTTCAGACCTCTTATTCTGAGGAATCCTTTAATGTCTGGGGTGGAGGCTCAGTTTCTTGCTGCTGTAAGCATCATCATTAGCATATCCCAGCTCTCAGTATGCCCATCATGCCCCCACTCCACAAAGTCCTTCCTTTCAATCCTGGGTTGATCCATGGTGCCTTGAAGTGACCATCAGACACAGAGGGGAAAATGGGCAGCAGCCCCTGGGGTGGGGAGGTCCAGACACACTATCTGATGAATTACCCTGGACTTTGTTGTTGCTGCCACCACCCAAAATTGAGAAGAAAGAACATGTTTCTCATAAAAATTTAAGTTCTGAGATGGTTGCCATAGAGGATCGGGGTTGGGGGACTGGGTGAAAAGGGGAAGGGACTGAGAAGTACAGATTGGTAGTTATGAAACAGTCATGAAGATGTAAAGTACAGCATATGAAATACAGTCAATAATATGGTAATACCTACATATGGTGCCAGGTGGGGACTGGAAACATCAGGTGGAACACTTTGAAAAAGTATATGATTGTCTAACCACTATGCTGTACACCTGAAACTAATACAAAATAATATTGAATGTAAACAGAAATTAAAAAATAAAAAAGAAAGAAGGGGAAAATCTGAGTTCCAAAAGAGTGGTCTTGGAAGTCAGCTTGATAAACTCAGTGCATGCACCGCAGACGGGAAGGAGCGAGACTCGGCCCTTGCCCCCGGGGAGCTGACCTGCCGGCACACAGTCAGCACACTGCCAGGGGAAACTCGAAGACTGCAGAGCGTGACTAACCAAGGAATGGTCTGAGGACCCCGTCTGTGAACTGTTACCCCCCACAGTATCACAAGGAGCTGGTGCCAGATGTAAACCAATTCATCACCAAGTAGCTTGTTTATTCAGCTGATACAAGAGTTGAACCAAAAGGAATGGGCCGAGAAAACAGAGGTGGGTGCACTGGTAGAACAATATAAAGTCTGGCCACAGGGAGCCATAGCAGAGAGGGTGCATATACATTCCTACAGGTGGTGAGTCCCGAGGACAGATTGGGGCAAGATAGGGAGGGGCTTGCTATAGCAGACTGAGAAGTCTGGACCTCTTTTGGTCTAAAATGGGAAGCCATTAAAGTTCTTTGAAAAGTCAGAATATGCTTTAGGGCAATTGATCAGGTGTCAGAAATGAAAGCTGGTCTGTAAAGAGGAGAGAACAGAGGGAAAGAAGAGATAATGGCAGGCCTGGACCAAGGAAGGACACTAAGAAAATAACTGAGGGTGGTAGTAAGTGAGAGGCAGAGATCAAAAATGACTGCCGGGTTTGAAGGCCAGAACATGAGAAAGTGTCTGTGCTCTTGCAGACGTGGCAAGGTCAGGTGAAGGAGGTGCTTTGCAGAGGGCTTTTCCGTGAGGCCCTGGGATGCAAACAGGAATACGTGGTCAGTAGGCACTGGGTGTTAAAGTGTGGGGCTCAGAGCAGAGACCTGAGAATCATGCTCACAGAGCTAAGAATTGACACCAGAATACACCCATGGGAGAAGATGTCATCCAGGTAGAAAGCAGAGCGAGAAGAGTCAAGAACTTGAGAACTGCCTGCATTTCAATGGTGGGTGGAAGAGAAAGGAGGAGGATGGAGACCAAGGACATCCTGGAGGAAGAACCTGAAGACAGCAGAACCGCAGACACCTGTAGAAAAGTGGGGTTCAGGGAAAGCATGGCCCAGCGTGCTGGCTGATTTTGATGAAGATGAGGCTCCAGTGACAGAGCTAAACTTCCCAAGGACAGTTTTTAGGGATGTGGTAGGGACACAGATCAGGTTTCAGGATTAAGAAAGGGTGGGGATGCCCTGGCTGGCGTAGCTCAGTGGATTGAGCGTGGACTGTGAACCAAAGCATCACAGGTTCGATTCCCAGTCAGGGCACATGCCTGGGTTGCGGCCCACGGCCCCCAGCAACCACACATTGATGTTTCTCTCTGTCTCTCTTTCCCCCTCCCTTCCCTCTCTAAAGATAAATAAATAAAATCTTAAAAAAGAAAAAAAGGGTGGGGATAGTGAGGCAACTGACCTGGATAGTGGTCTGAGGAAGTCTGACAGTAAATGTAGGAAGAGGTGGAACTGGCCCTGTGGCTCAGTAGGTTGGGCATCATCCCACCAACTGAAAGGTCACTGGCACATGTCTAGGTTGGGGGTTCGATCCCCTGGGGCACATCATTTTGAAGTATATTTAACTAAAATATGTGGGTAGACAGGAAATGATACTTCTTTTTTGCTTCAGCTTAAACCCAAGGTTTTTCAAAGTCAGGACTACTGTCATTTTGGGCTAGCCAGTTCTTTGCTGTGGGAGGCTGTCCTCTGTATTGGAGGATGCGTAGCAGCATCCCTGGTTTTTATACAGTAGATTCCATTAGCACAACTCTTCCCCCTAAAGCTGTGACAACCAAAATGTCTCCAGACAGTGCTGAAGTCCAGGGGGAGAGGGGCAAAACTGTACCCAGCTGAGAACCAGTGCTCTAACCTAATGAAGCCACATACAGGTTTTTCCATGAAGAGAACACAAAAGCAGCATGGTGTTCAGATTACTCTGTAGAATAAAGACTTGCCCACATGGTAAGGACCTCTAGCATGGGAGAATCTGACAGGAAATACTTCTGGTTCCCCTGAGTGTGAGACTGGGAAATTTTATAGAAGAGACTCACCGATTTTTCTCAGTGACAGAAGGAGAGCTTGAAGTCTCTGCATGACCACTGTTGGATTCAGCGTGTGGACTGCTTTTGTGATCTGGAAGGCCCCTCAGACCTGAGAGGAAACAAACAAAAATGTAGAGATCTAAGCATACATTGAGAAATAGGCAGCGTTAGATGCAGTTCCTGTCTGCGCTCTTTGTGCCACCTCACTCCCACCCTCGTGCTGCGTTCTGACTTTCTGCAGCCTTTATTCAGAACACATCATCAAAGCTGACCTGTTCTGTGATGGCAGGCCTCACTCAGTGCTAGGTGCCAGCCAGCAAATTGGATAATAATTCGTGCTTATAGGAAAACTCGTTGCCTCTGTCTGGCAATAGTGCACAGAGATCAGAGGCCCCCACATGAGGTAGATGGCAACAGCGGCAGCATGCTGATGCTGCAATAGCCCTGTGCTAGACAGAGTTAGGAGACCAGCTTCCAGTCCAGCTGGGCTGGGCAGGGCTGCCTGCTGAGGGGCATTGCAGGTCAAGGAGTGAACTGTCACACCGTGGTCATGATGAACTGCAAATGGGGAATAATCCATTTCTACACTGTTATTAAGGACAGTTCACTGATGAGTTTCTCAAGAGTTTGGGTGACAAAATTTGTCCTTCCTGTGACCCTGGCATCATGACCTTCTTCCAGTAAACTTTCCTTCACCTTCAAATTCCTTTTTAACACAAGCTTCACATCAGCGGTCCTCAAAGTGCTGACCCCACATCATCTGACTCCTCGAGAACACATCCCAGAAAACATCAACATCACCTAGAAACTTGGTAGAAACACAAATTTGTGGGCCCTGCCCCAGGCCTAGTTCATCAGAAAATCCTGGGATGAGAGCTGGCAATTCGTGTTTTTAATGAGCCCTCAAGGTGAAGGGATCCATGTAGAAGTTTTGGAGACATCACTCCAGAGCAGTGATTCTTCACACTTTCTGTTCATTAGAACTGTCAGGAGGATTTCAAATATGCCTGAGCCAATCCCCAGGCATTCTGAAACTGACCTGGGGTGGGATTGGCACCAATTTTTAAAAGCTCCCCAAATAACTTTAATGTGTGGCCAGAGCTGAGAACCATAGTTGCATGTGGTCACTAGCAATCAAATGGGGTAAGAAAGAGACTCGGCACCTATTTTCAATCCTTATTATAGATAATCTAGAAACATTTGAGCCAAAATATAACTAATGACGATAATTTATAAATATACCAATCGTGACATATATTTGTGGGAAATGCACAAAATATAAAAAGTTTATGGTATAATGATATATAAAAAGAAATATGGAAATCAATTGTTTTTGTGTTATCTATTCTATGAAGAGTAGGTTCTGATTCTACATCACTAATTTGATTTCTTAGACATAGATATTTCTTGTGTGGAAGAAACGTAATTCTTTGAACTATTGGTGGTAGATAAAACCACCTGTATTATTGTTATTAGCACTATAAACACCAAAAAGATAAAGAGAAAAAAACTTAAATGTAACATTACATTATTATTATTACACAAACATTATGACAAAGAGGGAAACAATATTTTAAAAAGGGAAAAAAGCATAAGTCAAGATAAATAGCCACAACCTTTTAGAATTTCCTTAACTGATTCCTTCTCCTCCCCTTCCTGCTGCCTTCTCTTGATTGAGGAACTCCTCCAGCTAGAGGGTCAGGCAGGTTCCTCCCTCCTGGAGAGTCTAAAACATTGTTTGGCCCAAGCTTACTTGAAATACGTGATAGGCAACATAAAACAAAGAACTCACATAAAAAGAAAAAGGAGAAGTCCACATCTGGAACACAAATACCTTTGTTTTCTTATTAAGAAGGAAAATTGACACAATTTTCAACCTTGTTCTCTGGCCCAATTCAGCCACACCAAGACCTACCATCGTGGATCAAAGCCCAAATGGTCCCAGCTGTGTGGAAAGCCAGGATTGCTTTTGTGTGCTTTGTGGGCACCTATCTTGAGATCTTCAGGATGAAAAGGAGCAACAGGAGTTTAATAGCAATGCAGACAGGAAGAGGCAAAAGCAAAGCCAGGAAAGACCACCAAGCCCCTCAGGTTTGGGACTACCCCTAGGAAGGTGTCAAGTCCACAACCAGAAAGAGAGGAGGCATCAACACTTTTACTTGGAGCTTAGCAAATGCCCCTGGTGACTTTGCCCAGGTTTCCGATAAAAAATGCACAGAATTTCTGTTCATGTAATTGAAAGAAAAACTTACTTCCTGTTTCTTATTCATTTACACTTCAGTCATCAAAATATTGATTTTAAGAGTTATTTGAAGTATAAAAACCAAACAGAAACTTACAGAATATTCTTAATAAAGCTTAGATGAAGCCTGTTCCTCTATCCCCCAGCTCTGCTGGAACAGCAGGGAGAAGGATTTGGATCAGAGTAAAGAGATAAAGTTAAATAAAAAGAAGCAGTCATTATGTTGTATACCTGAAACTTAATCTAATATTATATGTCAATTGTGCCTCAATTTTAAAAAAGGTTGAAATAAATAAGTAAAAACTAAGAAGGTTGTCAAACTTGTCAAATACTCTGAAGTGTGTCCTGGTGACAGCTGGAGTGCCCTGGCATCCCTCTGGCAGACCATTGGATGAGGAGACTGGAGAAATGGCGATATGGGAAAACCCAGGAAAGTCGAATAGGGTGACTCATCTTAACTTGAAGAGGTGAGGTTAGAGGAATTAGACAAGTGACATGGCTGGGAAAATTAAATGATGAACTTAAATAGCAGGAACCTTCACAAAATGCCAGACTTGAGGCTTCTCCAGACAGAGGATTCCCATTCATCTTCCCGGGAAGACCGAGCCAATTCTTTACTGGACTATTTTGAAATAAGATGAGGAAGCATTTGACTACCACAGGAGAAAGAAAAAGAAAGAAAACAACATAGCAGGTGTTGTAAACTCACATGTCTTCGGGGCCACCCAGGTGACATAAATGTGTGTGGTGTCAGGTAAAGAGCACGGGAGTGGTGGGGTTTGTAACGTCCACCCCATCTGAAAACATCCAGGTTTAAAGTCTTTACAAAACTCCAAGTCCCCTCAATTTCAAGAAACACTGCTGCTCCCTGGCTTCCCCTTCTCTTTTCCTCCTGCTTCCTAACCTCGTCCCCTGGGAAAGCTCCAGTTCTGTATTTCCTTAAAACATAGGCTTGGAGACAGATTACAAAGGAGCTGGAAGTGCCCAGAAGCCTTATTGCTGGGCCTGCCAGATAAGCTGTTGCCGTAAAATCCAGCCAGAGCAATTCATCCTCACTTTTCATGAAATGCTAGCATTAGCATTAAAGGTCATATTTAATAAATCATAGCTGCTTCTTCAAGCAGAAGTCCAGGGACCTTCAAAGTGCCAAAAGGGGAGATTCCAGTTATTGGGTTGGCCAAAAAGTCCATTGAATTTCTTCTGCAAAATAAAAGACACATGTTTCATTGACCAATAACTTTATTAATTTGGCTATTTTGAGTATGTCGGCTATCTCCTGCATAGTAGAACGTTGACTGTTCTCAGCTAATGTCTTGACTTGATCACTACCAACTTCAACTGGTCTACCTAACTATGTGGTTAGGTAGACCAGTGAGAAATCTCTAGTATGAAACTTCACAAACCACTTTTGACATATTTGGTCAGTCATAGCACCTTCTCCATACACTGCATAGAAAGATCTACACTGCATAGATCTTTCTTTGCATTTCAGTTTTTACCTTTCTTGAAATAATAAAGCATAATATGCTGAAAATGTTGCAAATTTTCTTCCATCTTCAATATTAAAATGGCTATATAAAAATTTACCAATTTTGATACATTTTTTAAATGCATGCTGATATGACAGCTGCTGTAATACAATCCAACAAAATTGTTTTGAATGAAGTTAAAAACAACTAAACACTACTAGAGCCCTCTTACGAACTTTGTGGTGAACTCAATATTTTTTAAATGTTTGAAAACTAATGATTTCGTCCAATTCTCTCATTTTACACTGATGTTAATTAATGAAGGACTTAGACCAGAAACCCAAGTTTTAGTATCTTGTCTGCAGTCCTCCCTACCCCATGAATGTTCTCAATCGGTTTAAGGTCTATGTATCTAAGTACAATGTCAGGATCATAGAAAGGTCTGCCTGAAAAGCTAAACTTTCATAAATCTCAAGGTAAATCAGATAGAAACATGTCAGGCGTGTTCGGAAAGGGCAGGTTGAAGGGAGGCAGCCGGTAAGGAGAGCCACAACTAGACGAGTTTCCCCAGCGAACAGGTAAGTGAGCAGAGGGAGAAGGTTCAGAGGAGCTAGCTTATCTCTGCCTACTCTCTCCACTTCCATGAAATCACCTTTCACGGCCCCCTGCAAGGCTGCCTCTGAATTTAACCAGCTGTTTCCTATAGAAAAAAGAGTGGAAGACAGAAGGTCCATATCAGGTGATCATTTCCAGTTCTGGAACCTTCTCTGGAATGTCCTCAAATATAGGACACCCATCCCAAACTTCTAATGACCTCACCTTTGTGGTCACTGGGCTCATGGCAGTCTTGAACTTGGGTACTTCCCCTGGAGCCTCCTGTGACAACCAGCTGTGGATCACTGCTTTGGTCTGAAGGGTGCCCTGTGGAATGAAACACAGGAGAAACTCCTCAATGCTGTGCTCCCACACGGACATGAAATACCAATCTGGGTGACACAACCTGGCGAGGGAAACCCGCATCTATTCATCTTATGGTTTGAGGCTCTAGGACAATGAGTCTCAACAGATTTGGTGCTTATTTTTAAGATTTAATACAGTGTGGTTAGAACAAGAGATGGTAGGGACATAACATTAGGGACAAGAGAATTAATAACTGTACTGGCTGGACTCCCTCCTAGCTTGGTGATTTGAATAATTTGGGAACCTCTCTCTCTCATTGATCCCATTGGTCAGATAGGGAGCTGGGTGACAAACAGAGGTCATGAGTGCACCATGAGTTCCACAGCTGGTGGCTTTTCCACTGCCTCTTCAGTTGCTACCACCAGGGAAGTAAAAGAGGAATAAGGGCTCCTCCTCCTCTCCACACCTCTGCCTCTCAGGCATGCCTTGCCCCTCCCTTTCCTCTTGCAGCCCTGTTCACAGACCATTGTGGGTTGGCAAGCAGTTACACTGTCACAGAAAAGACAGGCCACACACTATACTCAGTTGAGGACTATCACAATGGCAGATTTTCATTATCTATTAAGCTTAGTTCACATTGAGAACACTTAAATATTTCTCTACCAGAACACGTGATGGCTTGAGTGGGAAAATGCAGAAGGGTTTACCCGAGCTGTTACATCTCTTCTTCCATTCTCCATGACCCTCAAGGTCAAGTGGGATGAGGATGTTCCAACATCTCAGACTACCTTGGGTATTTATCTAGAGAGGGAAGGTTCTTTGCAGTTGGGACTGTTGGCTTTAGAAGAAACCATACTGGCAGCAGGGCCCCACCTTCCCACAGAGGAGGTCTTCAGGATCTGCCCCAAGGTGGTCAACTTGAACTCTGTCCCATCTCCTTTCTCCCTGACCTGAGATCTAGATTTTGTTCTCCCTTGTCCTGTATCTTCCTTTTGCCTCTGGCTGTTGCTCCTTCTAGAGATACCATATCAGAATACTTGAGATCTATGAACTCTCTCCTTTATTTCCTCAAATGAGATTTTTTTTCATCCTGCCCCTCATACTCCTTCTGGGTGACTCTCCTAATTTTGGCATAACCTTTCCACACCTAGCCTGGGACACTCTTTCCATTCCTTTAAGGTGGTCCAGGAAACATTCCCACGTTGAGTAACACCAACTGCTTCAGATTACCCGTAAAGAGGCATGGTTCTTACCTACGCTCATAGAACTTGCATTCTAACACAGAAAGTAAGAATAAAAAGAGCTAACAGATGTGAAAGCACCCTGAAACTTTTCAGGTGGTAAACTAGTAGACTAGTGTTCCCTCAAAATTCATGTCTATCTGGAAACTCAGAAAGTGACCTTAGTGGGTCTTTGCAGATGTAAATAATTTAAGATGAAATCATACTGGATTCAGATGGGTCAGAAATCCAAGGATTAGTGTTTTTATAAGAACTCCATGTGAAGATACAGAGAGACACAGGGAAATTGCGACAAAGGAAGCCAAGAGTGCAGCAACTGGTCTGCAAGCCGAGGGACAGCATGCATTGCGGGGAACCACCAGACGCCAGGAGCGCACTATGGAAAGAATTCTTTCAGAGCCTATAGCAAAAATCAACATTACTGACACCTGATTTTGGAATTCTAGCCTCCTGAACTGTGAGGGAATAAATTTCTGTTGTTTTAAGCTACAAAGTTAAGGGTAATTTGCTATGATAGCCACGGGGAATGAATCTGAGGAGGGGGAGGTAACAAAGAGTAAGGACTGAAATAAGAGAGAAGGGAAAGATCAGGCATATACATTTGGCTTGATTTGGTGGAGGGGTAGGGTGGCAGAGGGAGGGAAGAGAAGAATTCATTAAGATCAGGAGCTAGGAAAATATCCATTATTTTTATTTAACAAACACAAATATATGAATTATTAGGCTCCATGCTTTTTCCTAAGCCCTTTACAAAAATCAACTCATTCCATCCTCAGAGCAGCTCTAAAAGGCAGAGACCACTATTATTCCCATTTTACAGCTGAGGAAGGGAAGTCACAGGGAGGTTCAGTGACTTGCCCAGGTCTTAATGCACAGCTGGAGAATGGCAGAGCTAGGGCTCGAACCCCAAGTAGTTTTGTCCTAAAACCTGAATTCTGAAATGTCACATGGTGCAGCCCCATTTATTTAAACATTTAAAAAACATTAATCCCTATTCTTTTATTTTTTTTCCTTTATAAACGAAAATAAAAATTCAGACTTTATTTCTTTCACATGCCTGGACTCGCCCCACAGATCAGCTGCTGCCAGAGGAGGCCCTGCCTGGCCCGGCCTAGCATTTGATGACCCACCAGAGGACAGACCTAGGCATTGTTTCCAGCAGGGAGACCGTCTGGGTAGATGCCCTGGTCAGTGATCTAGGCTGGGTAAGCTTTCCTGCCCTCATAATGGACCTGGCAAAGGGTGCCCACTGTATCTGGCAAAGAAGGCGCATACAGATGAGGCACAAGAGCCCAGCTTTCCTTCCCTAACTGCTGCTGGTGGATTGCACAAGGGGCCAGTGTGGTTTCTGGCCGGAGTGACAGCTGGTCAGCAGCCATCTTATCAGAACATAAAGAGGCCAACTTGTGGGAGGTCCAACTGGCAAGAACAGCATCAAAAACTAAATTTTTTCTTAAAGGAAGAAACTCATTGACATATTCCACACCCCCCCCCCCCGCCCCCCTGCAGCTGCATCAGAAACTCTAGCTTCCACACAAAACAAATCTAGTAATTTTAGGCCTATGAAAGCATTTTCCACTTTGATTCTCTAGTACTTAACTTCAGTCATTATTCCAGCCAAACTCTAAGTTCAAAGAAACTCTTGCCTGGTAATTGCTTTCTCTAACTTGGAAGCTAAGGAGGGAGGTTTGCCCTTACCCCAGAAATCAGTTTCTTGCCTGACCTGGAACAACGCTGTCTGGGGAATTCCCCTTCCCTTCATACATCTAGGGACAGTTGCTCTTTTCTCTTCTGACTCCCTTCGGCCTCAGTTGGATTTATTCCTTATAATTTATGCCCTGCCCGCTTCTAAAAAGGATTGGGTGGGGGTGAGGGAGCTTCAAAGATCACTTGCTTCTTGTGGCTGTGTTAGTTGGCCCTGGTTTAGTACTCCTTTCAAGGCTCTGGCAGGTGTGTTGGTCCTGGTTCCATTTGAGACTCACCCCACCCCCATCACCTTTTTAAAGGCTTTACTTTTTAAGAGTAGGTTTAGGTTCCAAACAAAAACTGAGGGGAAGGCACAGAGACTTCCCACACGTGCCCACTGCCCCCACATACGCATAGCTTCCATCCACCATTGTCGTCAACATCCCCTACCAGAGTGGTACACTGGTTACAAATGAACCTACACTGGCACTTCGTAATTACCCAAAGTCCATAATTTACATAAGAATTCACTTTTAGTATTGTACATTCTATAGATGTGCACAAATGTGTAGTGGCATTTATCTGTCATTATGGTATCATACAGAGTATTTTAACTACCCCTCAGATCCTCTGTGCTTCACATATTCACCTTTCCCTCCCTTCTAACTCCTGGCAACCACTGATCTTTGTACGTCTCCAAAGTTTTGCCTTTTCCAGAATGTCATGTAGTTGGAATCACACAGTATGCAGCCTTTTTCAGATCGGCTTCTTTCAGTGAGTAACATTCATTTAAGGTTCCTTTGTGTCTTTTCATGATCTAACAGTTCATCTCTTTTTTTGCACCGAATACTATTCCATTGTTTGGATCTACCACAATTTATTGACCTATTCCCCTACTAAAGGACACCTTTGTTGCTTCCAAGTTTTGGCAATTATGAATAAAGCTGCCTTAAAAACTCTGTGTGCAGGTTTTTGTGTGGACTTAAGTTTCGACTCCCCTGGGTAAATAGCGAGAAGAGGAATTACTGGATCATATGGTAAGAGTATGTTTAGTTCTCTAAGAAACTGTCACTCTGTCTTCCAAAGTGGCTCTACCATTTTGCATTTCCACCAGCAGTGGATGAGAATTCCTCTTGCTTCATATCTTCACTAGCATTTGGTGTTGTCAGTGTTCCTGATTGTGGCCATTCTAGTAGGTGCCATAGTAGTATCTTGTGGCTTTAATTTGCATTCCCCTGATAACACATGATGTGGAATATCAGACTGTTCCCCTTTAAGGAAAAAAATCAATTTTTATGTTGTTTTTATGAATACCCCCAAAGCATCTAACAAAGTGTTCTCCACAGACTTGATGTTCAGAAAATGTTTTGAGGGAAACATAGCAGCTTAGGAGATGGGCGGTCTGGATGGCAGGGAGGTTTCTTAGCCTCCATCTATAAAGTGGGGTAAGATTCCCAGCCTAGTTCTCCAGATTACTGTTGTATAAGGAAGGAATAAGGTGAGTGCAAGTGCTTTGTACAAACTGTAAATTGTTCATACAGTTCTGGTTTCCCATAAAGCAAAGTTAGTTACTTCTCTATAAGTTTTTCTAAAGAGATAAAGTTATGAATGCTTATAGCAGCTTTACTTATAATCACCAGGAACTGGAAACAAATGTCATTTAGCTGGTAAATAAACAAAACAGTGGTACATCCATTCACTAGAATGCTGCTCTGCAATGTAAAAGAACAAACTGACAAATACAACAGCACAGATGAATCTTCAAAGTGTTCTGCTAAGTGAAAGAAGCCAGACAGAAAAGTCTATATACTATATGACTCCCTTTACATGACATTTTGGAAAAGTCACAATTATAGTGACAGAAAACCTGTTAGTTGTCACCAGAAGCTGAGGGTGGAGGAGAAGGGATGTCAGAGAAAGATCAGTACCATATGATTTCAGTCATATGTGAAATCTAATGAACTAACTGAACCAACAAGGAAAATAGAGACAGACTCATAGACAGACAGCAGATGACAGCTGGGTGAGGGGAGGTTAGGAGGTGGAGGGACTGAGCAAAAAGGACAAAGGACTCATGGACATAGACAACAGTGTGGTGATTGCTGGGAGAAATCGGGTCTAAGGGGACTAAATGGTAGTGGAAAAAAAAACAATAAAATATGAATTAAAAAAGAAATAAATTGTTGGAATAATTTTTGGGGAGGAAATCAACCACCCAACCAACCAGCACCCTACCTAGGCAGTCTGACCCCAGAGCAGTGTGCTGCTCCACCATGATACATGTTACCCCTCTTACAATGGGAGAATGACCACCACTATTATTACTGTTCTGGAGCTCTTAGGAACGTTAGAAAAGATCTGGGAGATAAAAATCTCCTACATAAACTATGCCATGAAAAACCATAAAGTGCTGTTATGTCATTTTGCTATAAAGCATAAAGAGGCATAGATGTCTAAACAATACCAAATTATTATGGAGTATAAAGATGTATAAAAATATAAAATACATAATAAGTACCTGGAAAACAATATAAAATATTTTCTCAAACAAAAGGGGGCATGAGAGAACTTTTCAGAAATGTTCTTTTTCTTGATTGTAGAAGGGGTTACCTAATTGCATGTGTTCATCCAATTTTATCAAACTGCTTCAGTTTTACTATATGTAAACTATATCTCTATAAAGTTGACTTGTAAAGAAATAAAATGATAAGGCCTCCTTCTCCTCAAACTGGATTGATGCTGGAAAGCAGGATCCAATTGCTCCTAACCTGCTAGCAGGAGAGTCTGGTGGGGGGAGCCTTGTTGCTAATGAGGAACCCTTCACAGCCATTTGCATCATTGACCGTAGCTGGTTTTGACACTAAGCACTTGGCTCAAAGTCTATGAAATTAGCAGGATCTGGTTGCTTATACATCTCAACCGTCACAACTTTATTGAGGAGAATGGCTACCAGCTGTCACCTTTGCCTCCGCCTCTGTGCTTGGCGATTCAGACTTCATGGCCACAGCAAATCAAGCCGTGATCCTGCTATGGCTCTTCATGTTGGGGTTTGAACTGGTGGCCAAATGGCTGTCTCTCAGCTGTTATGCTGCCAATCACCCGTCACTGTGGGTTAAATGTGATAGGCACACCAAGATCTTCCAATTCTTCAGACATCCAAAAGGTGACTTTCTTTCCACATTAGCAGGCAGCAAATCTGGGGGATGTTTAATTCCTGGATTTTAGAAGTTCTGACTTTGTAGAAGGGGTGAGGAGAGGACTTCCTATTTTATAGAACAAGTTACAGAAGGGCCTCAAACATGTGAGTAAAAAAATGATGTCAGCAGCACACTACCTAAGTCTTAATGATTTTAAAGTTACTGAAAGATTTATCTGCATAAGTGAATCAAATTCTCAACATGATGGAACAGAGCTCTGTACAAAAACTAAATTACCTAAAATCTTTTTCATGTTATTACTGTATGTGAATTTTTCGCTGTCAAATAAGCAAGACATAAGTTAAGATTTGGAAAATTCTCTTTTATAAAGGCTTTATTGTAACTGCATTTGAGATTTGGCAGGTTCTATTTTTTCTCTGAAAATGCGAGAAATGGTTTCATTGTTTTGAAGTTATAACATTATTATGCTCACTCTAGAGGACTGGTTTTTCCCCCCAGTGAAGTACATATTTAGAAAGGGGGTATAGAAAAGGAACTAACATTTAGCTAATATGCACCCTGTGTGGGTACTGTTCAGAATGCTTTCCATGTCTCTCCTGCTATCATCTTCACAATATTCCTGAGAATTAGGCTTTTGTGAGTCCCATTTTACAATTGAGGAAACATACTCAGAAGTTAAGCAATTTTCCCTAAACCATGTGACAAATGGTGGCATAGCCAGGATTTAAAGTCAGTTGTTTGACTGTGAAGTCCATGTGCTGAGGATGGTGCATAAAACACTTCCCAGTGCTCTGACCGGTGCCCTGTGTCCACGTGCCATGCCCAAGATGGAAACGGACGGTAGAGCACGGTCTGCTGAAAAAAGCAGTGGGTGAAGACTCAGATGAAGGCCCTGATAGCAATTTTCGAACTCACATAACACATAAGGGGGGGCCAAGTTATTTAAACTCCCTTTGCTTCAGTTTCATCTGTTAAGGCAGAAAACAAAATCTGCCTTTCTATACATAGGAGACTTTGAGGAAAAAATCTGATCATCTTGCCAAAGCAAAATTAATTTTTTTCTGTAAATGTTTCTTTGTTATGTAAATAAATAACTAATAAAAGTTACAAAATATAATACCACATTTTATGATTCTATATTTTAAAAAATCTTGAAAAGTAATGGCAACTTGATTATGTTGTTGATTATAATAATAATGTTGCCCCATTCAATGTTGAAGTGGTAAAGATACCATTTCAGATACCACCTCTTTACAGCCAGATTTTGGAACTCCACATGAGGTCTATAAAGGGGAAATTGATTCCAAACTGAAGAGGCTCTGAAATTTGAATCTTGAGACCTGCTGGTGCCAACACCTTAAGCACATTTCCATGCCATGTCAGTACGTCATCCGGCATTAGCAGCCCTCAAGCCCGCGATGTCTTTGCAATTTCCTCTCTGTGCACCCTGACACCTGGGTGTTTACTTCTAACACGGGTCATAATTTGATTTCACAGCAAAAGATATTCCTCTGCCTTCCAGGTTATTTCATGGCAAAAATCCTTTTGTTTGTGCCCAGCCGAGGTTTGGCAGAGCCTACTTGTGGACACAAACTTTGAAGCCACAGGCCAGGCCTTCACTCTGCTATAAGCTACTTCCCCTAAGCCACGCTTTAGGGGGTTCTCTGTAGGTGCTGATCCTATACTCACAGACAAAGCATGTTTCCCAAAGGAAATCACAATGCTTGTCGCCCCCAACCCTGCCCCTACGTTTTCCTCCTCCAAAATGTTAAGCTTATTTGTTGTCGGAAATGAGCCACAGCTCTTTTAAGAGTTACAGAAACCCAGACAGTGTGTGAGTGGGCTGAACAGGACCCTTGCGTAAACCTGAAGGGCACTCTGTTGTCTGTTAAACAATGTTTAGAAGACAGTGGAGCTTGTATGCAGTTCAGAACTCACCCCAAGCCCAGATGCATCAGCTAACTCTTCCCTAGCTGTGTCTGCATTATTACACGGCTATGGCCTGAAACACCAGAAAAAGACACGCAGCTGGCTTCTGCCTGATGACTAAGAAAAGTTTGGAATTTGTCTTCTTTCATATTTTGAGAAACTAAGATTTTGTGTGAAATGGCCAGGAACAGAGACAGAGAAATGGAGTGAGTGGAGAAATGGTAGGAGAGAGGGAGAATGGCAAATGGAGATTCAGAGAGAAATGAGAGCAGTCCTGAGAGAGGGGCATGCTTGTTTTTCTTCTGTTTGTTCAATGTGGACCTTTTCCCTCCGTGGTGCATTCACTTAACCTCTCTCTACTCTTTGGTTTGTGATTAACAATCTGCTTATGCACAACTTTGTCAGAATGAAAAATATCTACCACAATTATTTTTATTTTTGACAAACGTGGATCATTTCAATGCATATCCTCAGCTATATTTTAGAATGATTCGACTCTTCATTTTGCACTGGAGTTTTATAGAACTTCCTTCCAATGAGCGCCGACATAATATAGAGTGCCTGATTTATACAAACAGTATCGCTTTGGGAGATACAGGGAAAGCACACGTTATAGCCCTCTGTATTGGAGACAGGAAATGTAAAATCTCAAGTTAAATCCCACTGTTCATCATAGTAACCCCAGCATAAAGTAGGTGGTTAAAAAATAGTAGCTGAATAAGAGAATGAAAGAAAGAAGTTTTCTAATTTGAGATACAGTTGCCCTGCATACCTCGGGATATTTCTAGAAATGTGGTTCTAGGAAGTTGCTGCAACCACCGAGTCAGTCATTGCTAACCCACCAACAATGCTAAAGAAACCAGCCTTTAAAGTTAGAAAAGGCTAGAAGGAGGCCTTACATGGAAAGAGCTTTAAAAGCTCAGGCAGTTTTAAATACTAAACATTTCATTCTGTCATGCTGGAAGGCCAGGCTTCTAAAAGAAGTTAAGTTGCCTCTAAGTTGCTATAGGAAATTGTGTCCCAGTGTGCTAGAGCCTGTCTGGACACAATGCTTGCTTTCTCCTCCGGAACTAGCATTTAAAGCAACTCCTATCAGCCGGTGTCACCTGAGGCATCCAGCAGTTCCAGAGGCAGCCAGTGTAAGATGCCTGTTCACAGGCTCATAGGAAACATCCCCTCAGCCCTGGCAGAGGCGTCGACAGGGTCATGGCTGACACTGTGAAATGCACTTTTCCCACAGGGCATCAGAATAAGAAATACTTTTGGTTTTTAATGCTTTTGTTATCTTCTGACAATATCTGTGTTGTTGGAAGGGCCGAGTTGGGGAAAAAGTAGGAAGTTGATCAGAAGACAGAGAGAAAGAGAAAACAATGATGTCTACAGCACTGAAGCAATCCGATGAAAATGTGCTGTAAACCATTGGGCTCTTCCTGCTGCGCCTGGGGTGTAGAAAGAGAGTATGGAGAGCAATACAATGGCATTGGTCTGGTCAAGATAGAACAAAGTGTATAAAACAAAATGGCACTGCTCATGTCAACCAAGGTGGCTCCCAGTAAGCCATAACACTTTGGTTTAAGACCAAAACTAGCTAAGTCATGCTAGACACATCTGGCAAGGACACACCCAAGATATCTGCACACGTGATCAGAACAGCTGTGTCTGCAGAGTGGGACCACCTGTAGATAAGTCTCCTGGGGAAAGTCTACACTTGCCAGCAGGGGTGTAAAGACACTTATCAAAAGACCCAGAAGGGTAGAGTACAACACTGTCAAGATATAACTCAGGCAGGCTTCACACCACCACTGAGACAGCCGAGCTCTACACACCAGAGTGCTGCCCTGTGCCACGCTGATGTCCCTCAGCACTGACTGCAGGATGCTCTGCCCTGCTGGTCTGAGGACTTTGTCTGTCCTGTTGCCCACCTGGCTTGGAGATTCTTCCTTGCAAGATGCCGACGGTTCTCTTGCCCACTGGGCTGTCTCCTAGACCTGCACACTGAGACTCTGGGACTCAGGTTCATTATCCACCAATTTTCTCCTGTGAGGTACTACTGATTGTTTCTCAGTGATTAGTATCGTTATTAGGTTATTAGTAGGTTAGTATGGATTTGGATTAAATCTGCATTAATCAAAGCTGAGTGAACCTGCATTAATAAAATCTGAGTGAACAGCACAGGGGCCTCTGATGGCTCTGTGTAAGACTGATGCTCCTCCAGGCGGCTCGGTGCTGTCGGTTCTTAAGCCCGAGTCAGAGGGTCTAAGCAGAGAATGAAGGCTGACTTACAGGAAAGACTATAGCACAGACATATGTTCCCGACAGAGAGGAGGAGGAGGGGAGGGAAGAGGATCCTCTGTGGAGGTATCAGGGGAGTTCAACCCTCAGCCTGTGGGCTGCATGCAGCCCAGGATGGCTGTGAATGTGGCCCAGCAAAAAAATGTAAATGTACTTAAAACCTTTTTTTTGCTCATTAGTTTTTGTTAGTGTTTGTGTATTTAATGCGTGGCCCAAGACAACTCTTCTTCCAGTGTGGCCCAGAGACACCAAAAGGTTGGACATCCCTTAGCGCAGGGGTGTCAAACTCATTTATACTGGGGCACACAGGAGGCCACAGCAGCCTCATGGTTGCCTTCAAAGGGCCGAATGTAATTTTAGGACTTTATAAATCTAACTACTCCTTAACTAGGGGCAAAGAGCTCCACATTTGGCCCTTTGAAGGCGACCTCGAGGCTGATGTGGCCCCTGGTGAAAATGAGTTTGACACCCCTGCCCTAGGTCACTATCACCAGCTCCAGGCATTTCCCCTCTGAAACAGGAAGGTCCACCACTTTGCTCTCCTTTAAACAATGAATCTGGAATTAGAAGGGCAATGTTAAAGCCAGTGCTTTCAAAAACTTAAAGAATGAGACATTGTAGCTCTTTTAAAAATTCCCTCTAGGTTTTTTGTTTTGATAGTATTTACTGAGGAGTGTATACATTTTTAGTTGAATAAATCTAGTCATATTCACTTTCTGAAACTAATGAAATAATATATAACTTAGTTTTTACTTAGAATATCCCATCTATCAGAACACTAATATGTGCAATCTTGTTTTTCTGATTTAAAGTATATTATTTTAATTCTTTGGTATTTAAAGAGAAATGTTTTCCTATGGCCAAAGCCTACAATCACCATTAACCAATAATAAAACTACAACACAACATACCACTTCTCACCGAGATGGTACCCACAGTTGCCACCCTGCCTCCTCCCCCCACCGCTGCACCACCAGCCTCGCCTCTCCACCAAGGAATCTGATAAACTATACTTTTGCTTGGGACCCTCTGCTCTCCTTCCCAAGATCCCCACCTTTCACAAAGGCCCTCTACTGTAGGTGCAGTGTTATACACATAGGAAATGTATGTGCATGTACCTAGGGTATTTTTTCCATTTGTTTTCTCTTCTAGCATTTGATCACCAGCTGGTGAACTGTTTGGGCCCACAGAGATCTCTAGACCACCGGCTCATGTATTTGAAAGGCATCTGTTTATTTTGAAAATGCAAATGCGGCCTACCTCAAAGACTGACAGGCAAGAAATGACCCACTGAGCTAGGGGAGAGCTTTCCAATCTGGAGCCCTGCCCCTCCCTCCCTCTATCACACCGAGATCACTCGCTGTCAGAACCACTTAAACAAGCTCCAGGAATTCGAGTGAAAGGCCCACAATTAATAGAAGCAGCAGCAGCAGCAGCAGCAGCAGCAGCAGCAGCAGCATGTGTGTGTGTGTGTGTGTGTGTGTGTGTGTGTGTTTCTCTCTCTCTCCCTCCATACATGCACACACACTCAGCACTAGCCAGGCAGATCACTTCTCACCTAGTTTAAAGTGGTAATGAGGTCATTTACAAAGGACTCTGAGTCTTTCATATAGTGGCCCCTAGACCAAGGGCTGCCTGGAAGAAGGCCCCATTACAGGGAAACTGGCCTGCTAACAGTGGCAGCCTGGT
This sequence comes from Phyllostomus discolor, assembly GCF_004126475.2. NCBI lineage: Eukaryota > Metazoa > Chordata > Mammalia > Chiroptera > Phyllostomidae > Phyllostomus > Phyllostomus discolor. Next base: position 52,347,170 of record NC_040906.2, read on the forward strand.
CCTGGGGATGGATACCCGGAGAAAGCCCAGGAAGGTTAATACCCCGACTTTGATCTCTGTCAAGGCATACCAGCAAGAATTAATTTACATTTCAGATGAAAAAGGTTGACAGCATGAAAAGGCATCTTGTTTCTGGTATGTGAATGTGCCCTAATAGATCGGGAATTCTGAAAGGAAGTTCTGAGGAAGCTAAAGGGATAAGCCATGCGGCTGCTTTTATTGGGAAGGAGATGAAAGGAAAACAAATTTCAATATGCTCTGTAGTAACATGTAGGCCAAATGCTTCCTAAATTTCAAGGGCTGCTTTTATAAGTCTATAGCATATCTTAGCAACACCATTAAAAAAGACCATGGGCCAGAACTTGAAATACAAACAAACACATTCTATGGAATCTAAATTTCAAATAAAATGATTTGTCGAAAAAAAAAATTAGCCATGGCCAGGTAGCTGAGTTGATTAGAGCATTGTCCAGATATGTCAAGGTTGCAAGTTCGATCCCCAGTCAGGGCACATATAAAAATCAACCAATGAATACATAAAAAAGTGGAACAACAAATCAATATTTCTCTCCTTTCTTCTCTTTCTCTAAAATCAATAAGTAAAAATTTAAATAATAATAATGTATTAGGGAAAGACAGCCAGAAAAGGCTAGGCTGTGACAACATCCCCACAACACTCCCTGTAGGCTTCAGAAGTAAGAGAACTGCTAGGCCTGGGTCTTGTTTTACTCAGAAACGTCCTAGTTGCGGGAAGAGCTTTTAATGAGAGGGTTATGTTTGGGGAGAACACACTCCAAAGCAGAGAAGTTGGAATAATTGCTTCTCTCTCTAGATAAACACAACTATGCTTCAAATATGAAGAAAAGGAAAACATTCTCAAATAAAAGTACAGTGCCCATAAAGTGACAAATGTTACTTTGTCCATTTATCTTTTCTGCTAACACAAAACCAGCATCTTAATTCCTGTTTATGTTGTTGGCTGAAAGGCAAAAGGACTCGACTTGTTTTTGCTCTGGCTGCCACATTCTACTTCCAAGAGGGAGAGGTGGCATTAGTGCCATCCTTGAGTCTTCATGCCTGTCCAAGCCTCTGCAGACCGCATTCATGGAAATTCCCAAAGACACTTGGTAAGTGGGAACACTGGCTGCCAAGTTAAGGAAGGGGAATGTTTGCAAAGCTAAACAAAAAAAGAAAGGGAGGAAGGAAGGAAGTCTGTTAAAGAAATGTGTTCTCTCTGGTTCCATAAAACAAAATTACCCTTCCATGGTACCTCTTCTATAGGTATTGTACTGAAATAATGTGGAGTTCCCGCCAAGATGGAGGTGTAGGTAGAAACCGTTTGTTTCCTCACACAACCAAATGGAGGATAACGACCAATCTAAAATCAATAAACAACAAAAAGCACCAGAAAGTCAAATTGCATGGAACTCCAACAACCAAGGAATTAAAGAAAAAATCAACCAGAACAACCAGACCAGTGAGGTGGACCCCATGGGGCCCAGCAACTCAGAAAAACCACTGTGAGGCAGCTGGGGGGCAGGGCTGACTGCCAAGCAGGGCAGAGCTGCATGGGAGGAACTGACTTAGGGGGGAAACTGAGACTCAGAGCTGACTCTGGGCTATGGCTGGGGCTGCTGTGGTGGGAGATACTTCCAGTCTTACATGAGAGTCTGTTGGAAAGTGCGCTGGAGATGAGTAGGTGAGCCACACTGTTCCTTCTCTGGCCCCTCCTCTGCAGGCAGCAGCGCATCAAAGAGGGTTGCTTGCCTGGGTGTATACCTAAGGCCCCACCCCTTACAACCTATCAGCTGCACCAAAACAAAGAAATATGGGCCCAATGAAAGAACACAGCAAAACCTCAGAACTAAGTGATGAGGAGATTGCCAACCTCTGATGGAGAATTTAAAGCCCTGATCATCAAAATGCTCACAGAACTGATTGAGCTTGGTCGAAAAATGAAAGAACAAATGAAAGATACCCAAAATGAAAGAAAGCAAAATATTCAAGGAACCAACAGTGACAAGAAGGAAACCAGGATTCAAAGCAACAGTTTGGAACAAAAGGAAGAAATAAACATCCAACTGGATCAGAATGAAGAAACAAGAATCCAAAAAAAAAAATGGAGAGAAGCTGAGGATTCTCTGGGACAACCTGAAACATTCCAATATCTGAATTATAGGGGTGCCAGAAAAAGAAGAACAACAGCAAGAAATTGAAAACTTATTTGAACAAATAATGAAGGAAAACTTCCCCAATCTGGCAAGGGAAATAGACTTCCAGGAAGTCCAGGAAGCTCAGAGTCCCAAAGAAGTTGGACCCAAAGAGGAACACACCAAGGCACATCATTATTAAGTTACCTAAGATTAAAGACAAAGAGAAAGTCCTAAAAGCAGCAAGAGCAAAGGAGAGAGTTGCCTACAAAGGAGTTCCCATAAGGCTATCAGCTGACTTCTCAAAAGAAATCTTGCAGGCAAGAAGGGGCTGGAAAGAAGTATTTGAAGTCAATGAAAGGCAAGTCCCTAGATCCAAGATTACTCTATCCAGCAAAGCTTTCATTTAGAATGGAAGGGCAGATAAAGTGCTTCCCAGATAAGGTCAAGTTAAAGGAGTTCATCATCACCAAGCCCTTATTATATGAAACGTTAAAAGGACTGACCTAAGAAAAAGAAGATAAAAAATATGAACAATAAAATGACAACAAACTCACAACTATTAACAAATGAACCTAAAAGAAAAACAACAAAAGTAAAAACTAAGCAAACTGTCAGAACAGGAACAGAATCAAAGAAATGGACATCACACAGAGGGAGCTCAATGGGGAGAGGGAAGGGAGAAATAGGGGGGAAAAGGTACAGGGAAGAAGAAGCATAATTAGTAGGCATAAAATAGACAGGGAAAGATAAAAAGTGGTGTAGGAAACAGAGGACTCAAAGAACTCATATGTACAATCCATGGACATGAACTAAGAGGGGAGGGAATGCTGGAGGGTTGGGGGGCAGGGTGGAAGAATAAAGGAGGAAAAATTGGGAAAACTAATATCATAATCAATAAAAAATACTTTAAAAAAAGCAAGAAAGAAATAGTGTGATCATCAGTGTCCTGATATCATGACAAAGATGTCCTGACTTTTAAAAAAGATTTTATTTATCTTTAGAGAGAGGGGAAGGGAGGGAGAAACAGAAGAAGAGAAACATCAATGTGACAGAGAAATGTTGATTGGCCACCTCTTGCACATGCCCCAGCAGATGATGGAACCCACAACCTAGGCAGGTGACCCAGTGGTGACAGGGGATTCAAGAGTGGGAAAATTTTAGTTTAAGGTAAATAGTTATAAGCCTAGTAAGAAATGCATATGTTAAAGCTTTTGTTTCAGAAACTACAGAGAAGGCCCATCCTGGCTCCTGGGAGAAACAGCCCACCCTCTGGGGCAGTGCTAAGGACCACCGCCTGGGGACAAATGGGGGCATTGGGCCATTGTGTTCCAGGGAGAGACAGAGGACCACCATCCCTGGGGACAGCTAACTGCCCAGGACAAGAATACTGCCGTCTCTTTCACCTAACTCTCCCTGAATTTCAAAACCCCTCACTGCACCTCACTTTATTCCCTGTTATAAAAACATTGGCCTGGAAAGAAAATGTAAGATGGTTTGTTTTAGGGTGCGAACCTGCAGTCTTCTCAGATCGCCAGCCATCTGAATCAAGTGCCCTGTCTCTGTAGAGACAGAGACACTTATTGGGTTTGGCAAGTGACAGGCACCACAAGCTCCTGTGTCTTTTCCAGTTTCAATGGGGAATCAAACCTGTGACCTTTCACTTTGTGGGACAACGCCCAAGGTTGCTGAACCGAAGTCCATTCTGACTCTACCAGTTTAACACCTGGAGCCGTTCTGCCACCAACACAGGGAGCCCTCCAAACATGATTTTCAGAAAAGGAATATTTGATTTATTATCCTACATACCGGATTCAATGGACCAACAATATGTAAGCTCCAAGTTTATATTTTAAAACATATGTTGGGCTTTGGGCCAAACAGCAAGATCAGAAATCAACCCAGTATCCTCTCTTAAGGGGAACCGTGTGTGTGTGTGTGTGTGTGTGTGTGTGTTGGGACTTGAGCAAGTAGGGAGCAAATGCACTGAGTTGTCTTTCTTAAGCTGCAACTAGAATTGCATCCGTCCTCCTGACTCTTTGAAGTTGTAGAGCTTAGAATTCCTAGGGGGTGGTGATAAAAGTTACATATTTGCATTTATTTATTTATTTTAAACTTTTATTTATTTATTTTTAGAGAGAGGGAGGAAATAAGACAGAGATTTGTTGTTCCACTTACTGAGGAATTCATTGGTTGATTCTTATATGTGTCCTGATGGGGGATCGAACCTACAACCTTGGCCAGGGCCACATTTGCATTTATTTTATTTCATTTGTTAAATTCTCACCCAAGGACATGTTTACTGATTTTAGAGAGTGGGAAAGAGAGGGAGGAAAGAAGGGAGGGAGACTGAGAGGGAGAGAAACATAGATCAATTGCTCCCCCTACACACCCCAACTGAAGACTGAACCTGGAACCTAGGCATGTGCCCTGACAGGGAATGGAACCTATGACCTTTTGGTTTACAGGATGACTCTCCAACCAAGGGAGACACCCAGTCAGGGTCATATTCACATTTAAATGACAACCATTCCTCCCAAATATTTTGGTTTTGAATGAAGATGGCAAGCTTCTACAGTGGTCTAAGAAAGTTCTGAGGAGTATCCCTAGAGCCAGGTTCTCAGCAGGGACCTCTTCGAAAAGGCTGTGGGCTATTTGATTTAAAGGTCTGCTTCAGTTGTGGCATTATCCGAAAACTACCCGTCTCCCTATTGCTGAGTCCACTGCACTGGGCACGTTCTTACTCTGTCTCCAAAGTGTTAAGCTCTTGGAGCTCCTGGCATTTTGGGGCCTAATGTTTCCAGCTCTTCAATTAGGCATATGCAGCTCCAAATAACAAAGGGAGCCCAGCCTGGTGGCCACTGTGGACACTGCCACTTGCAGAAAGGCAGAGTGACCTGGGAGCCAAGGAAAGGACTAATGAGCCGAGAACTGGAGCTCACAGTGCTCAGGCAGCCAAGGCCAAGGTGAGCCACAAAAGCCAATTTATTCTCACCCTATGAAGTCCAGAGGACCACTTTAGCCACATGTGGCCTGGGTGAAGGAAACTTGGTTTGCTGGGGAAGTCTCTAAGCTGTTCCTGTCTTTGTGATGCTGAGCACAGATCTAGCCTATGGTCAGAGGATTCCAAGGTTGGACAGCACCTTCCAGACCTTTTTAGCCAGTGCTTTCATTTAACAGATGAGGGCCATGTGACTCCGTGATGGAAAGGGATTTGCTCAGTTGGCAGGTACATGAAGTGAACTCTGTCCAAACAGCCTGTGCTCCAGTGCTCGCTCTGCTCTTGACTAGCTGTGTGATCACATACAAGTTACTTCACTCCTCTGTGCCACGGTTCCCCCTTCCATAATACTGGGAGTGTAAGAGTATCTACTCAGAACATTCTTAGCCAAGTACGGCACACAGTAAATGCTCACGAAGGGTTATTCTCATCATTATCATACACGGGTATGTCAGAAACAGCACAAAAACTCCCCACTAGAATTCTTGACTCCTAATAATCCAGTGCTCCTGAATTATTAACCTTTCAGCTTTTCTAAACTCATATGAACCTAATCACTGAGTATTTCCAAGTGGATGCTATAAAAATGATGTTTTAATTACCTGCTTGAATATGAACAGCAGACTCACTCCTTCTGTTGCTTATTTTCTTAAATTTCCTCCGAGCATCATATCCTCTCCAGGCTAAAAATATAAAACCATGTGCTAGGAATGACATTAATTTAAGAATGTGCCAGAGAATTGATATAAGCTGTTTTCCCTCCAATCTATTACCCCTCTCCTCCTCCCTCCTGCTTTCTCACTGAACAAAACAAGTAGAGATACGTGAGCAATGATGGGGAAAAGGGGATCTCTCTGTACTCCCAGCGTGGCCGCTAAGATGCTTCTGAGGAGGAGTTACTTTCATTCACGCAGTGAGTTTCCAGAACACTCTGGACTCCTCTTGTGAATGACCAGGGACCCCTATCCCAGGTGAGGTGGCCCCCTGTCATCCTGTTCCATAGAGGAAGCTCTGTCTTCAGGACTTGGGGGTGGAAAAGAACAGCTTAACCTATTCCATATTTTTTATTGGAATGAAGGTATAAACATGGAAGCTGAAGGAGAGAAAAATAAAGAGGAGAGTCAAGGGGAATAATTAACATAACACTGATGAAGATGAAAGGAAATGGATGAAGAGAAGAAGAGAAAGAGAAAGGTAAACTCAGGGGTGTGTTAAGTCCTTTTGTTAGAGAACTGAGGCAGTAAGCCAAACCCCACCCCACCCCCGCCAGGAGCATGGCTGCCTCTCTCCCTGAGCATCCTAGCATCCTAGCTCTCTCTCTCGTTGAACGTGGGCATGAAGTCCAGAGTGAACGTTCTAAGAGCGCATTATCAGAGCCCAAAGGAGATCATCTGCTATGTTCAAGATGGGCTGGGGCTTTCACAACCACTCGTCAAGAACACAGGAGCCAAATGCTGTTTGTAACACAAATGACATACACATGTGTGCAAAGAGGCACTGATTGGGCTGGGCACATGACAGAGCCCAGGGATTTGTTCCCTTGGTTTACAAGCTCTGTCTCGACTAGAAAAGCCTTCTGAAAGTGGGATGAGAAATTCTGATGCTGAAAACCTGGTAATGGACCTGCAGCGTAAATTATGCCAGTCATCTGGGAGCTGCCATTTGCCTGTGTGATTTGGACTTTACATCTGCCCACTTCATGCTGCCTCTATCTTGCCACTCGTCAGTGTTTTGTGATGGCTTGTTTGGCTATTCGGAGGTCAGGGACCATGGCTGTCTTGTTCACTGCTATATCCCCAGCACTAGCACAGGACCTGGCCTGTGGAATGCACTCAGTAAATATGTGCTGAAGCAAGGAGGGAAGGGAAGGGAAGGGAAGGGAAGGGAAGGGAAAGGGAAGGGAAGGGAAGGGAAGGGAAGGGAAGGGAGAAGAGAATAAACCAATGAGAAAAGTAAGAGGTGAGTGTCCCCCAGGACTTACTGAAATGCCAAGATTCAGAACCATTTACCTGACTGGATGGCAGCGGCCCCCTTCTCCCTCTTCTCTCTGACTCTTTTGTATCTCCTGGCTGCAAGCCACCCCTTGGTATATGCCTGTAGAACAACCACTCTGCCTATGACTTCTCGCAGTAGCAAATTTAACTGCTCAACATGATAATATTTGAGAAAAACCTGAAATGAGACAGTAGTTTTAGAATTACATGTGGGCTTCCAAATAGATATTCACTCTATCCCAGGATATGCTTAGTATAAATACGAATACCATTATCTAAATAAAGTTTACAATGACTTGATTTATGCTAATATTATGAACCTCTTGGAAGCAAATACAATTCCACTTCTAAGGTTGAGCCAATCAGTGATTATGGATACAAATGTAAGATGAGGTTAATATGGTTTTATGAGATCCCAAATATTCTCCAAGCCTGCCTTGCTTCTGCTATGAGTTCCATTTTCGCAGTGTGATCTCTTGTCTCTTTCCCCATAGTCTCTAATGCAGGTGCTAACCTGCAGAGTGCACTGACCCATAACCAACAGAAGGTCACAGGGAGAGGGACACAGATGACCCACAGTGATCTAATTTCCACTGAGGAGCAGCAGTATTACCATCAACACTCAGGCTAAGGCTGGCTTTGCAGGGCAACTCAGAATGGGCCATAAAATCCTGGAATCCAGCAGGGCTGTGTTCTCCCAGATGAAAAGCTACACACAATGAGACTCCTAATTAGGTGTGCAATAAATAACACAAGAGTTTACTGAAAAATAGACAAACTATAAAAGATAGTCATTATTGTCATTAATATGATTTGTGTATTTGCATGTGGTGCTGAAATAAGTAGCATTGAACAAAAGGACATTTTGAAATGAACTCAAAGATATCATTCTAGAAATGCTGAATGGCTCTCAAACTACATGCAGAACAGGAGCACACCCTCCTCCTCTGGTCCTTGAGGTCCTGGAGACACCTGATCCAACTGTAGCCAAGATCATTGTTAGGTTGGGGGCTCTTCTGCTGAGCTACACAATTTATAGAGCCACTCATATCATTGACCAGGAATAAAGGTGTGCAGCAGAGCATCACCAGTGATGATCTGAACAATGAAGAAGCAACTACCTTTGTTTTTCCCAGCATCCAGTGATCTAGTCTGGACTTTTCCAAGATAGCCACACAGCTCTCTTTGCTAGCAAGAGGGGTTTGATGTGCTCTGAATGCCAAGTAATAATACCTACAAAATAAAAGAGTAAGATAAAGCATTTTTAGTTATCATTTGATTTACTATAGTAGAACTGCTCTGGGCCCATAGAACTCCTCTATGACCTGCTTTGTTTTTTAGTAGTAAGTGTTTCTTGAGCACCAATAATACTGTACTAGATAGTGAAAGATATACAATTTATGCTTATTGGCTCTTACCCACTTCCATATTTTCTGCTAGGTGTATTTCTGTTTTGACATTGCTTTTTAATTCATATTGAATATATGCATGACATCTTTTACATGAAAAATCAAAGTACCTAATCCTTTTAGGAAGCGAAAATTTAGATAGCTCATCAGGTGAAAATCATCATATAAAATGTTAGTATTATATTATAAAAATAATTTGTAACAGGAAGTGAAATCTGCTGCTAGAAATATCTCAACTAAGTGCCATATTCATCTGGGTAAGACTTGGAAAACATAACCTCTTTACATTAAAAAAAAAAAATCAGCCCTGACCAGGTAGCTCAGTTGGTTAGAGCATTGCCGCAATATGCCAAGGTTGGAGGTCCCATCCCTAGTCAGGGCATATACAAGAATCAACCAATGAATGTATAAATAAGTGGAACAACAAACCCATGTTTCCCTGTCTCTCCCTCCTCACTCTAAAATCAATAAATAAAAACAAATCAGTTAAACATCACATAGTATACAACCATTAAATTAAAAAAAAATAATTTATAAAGAATGACCTTTGTACGGATTGAAAAAGAGATTTTCATAGATATATCAATATACTCAAGAGAATTAATTTTTTTTTGTTTTTTTTTTTGTTGTTGTACTAGTGCCACAAACTTGCCAGTGTTAGTTACCACTGGTTTGGTTCAAGGTAACTCTGCAATTTTCTTTCCTAGAACTTGTTATTAAATGCCAAAAGATATTTTGAACTATATATTTGATCAGATTGTTAGTTTTTCTGTTTTCCTTTGAGAATCTTTGAATAAACAACCTGTAATTTAAAAAAATCATAATCCCATTGTAAACATGCAAAAACGTCATTTCTTTAATCTGACCTTTTCTCCTTCTTTCCTTGACTCAGAGTGCTCCTAGGACTGGCCTTGTCTAGCCTACGAGGACCCTGACTCACTCACCTCCCTCTCCCTTGCATGTCTACTCCCTTAAGCATTAAGCCCTCAGGACAATGAGGTTCTGGTGCACATCAAATAATCTTAGGATCAAAGCTTTGGGTATGTTGACCATAGAGACACAGTTTCAGTCAAACTAGAGATAATATCTAGGCCTCAGATGTACTTCAGCTCCAGACCCAGAAGAGCAGAATGACCCTATCAACCACACCTCTATGAAACCAGACAGAGTGATGCCATGGCTGACATCAGCACCTCTCCTAGCGTCAACCAATCGATGGAGACCATAATTCTGACCACAGCCCTAACCCCCTTAGTCACTATGATTTGTGATTTCTCCTCTATGTAACCAACCCTAGAAGCCAGGGAGCCAGGTCTCATAGCATTAGCTCACCTGTGACTCTAGATTTGGCATAATTTCCTTAAATAAATGTTGACTTTCTTTGCTGCCAACTCCTGTTCACATTTGATTAGGCTTTGATGCTTGCAGGTGAACAAACCCCTTTAGTTTGATGACACCATAGCAAAAATTTTGACTCTGCTTTGAAAAGTTCCATCTGAAGCAAGCTGGAGATAGCAAAAAAGGGGTTATAGCGTAGCACTGCTGGCTCTCCTGAGCCATACTCATGTCTCAAGGTGTAGAGTAGGTATTTTCTCTTGATGCAATCACCAAAACCACATTTGTTGTCTTAAATTACTTATTTTAATGAAGTTCCATACTTTCAGATGAAAGAGTTTCTGGGTAGATTCAAAGAACACCACCAAATGGGCTTTCTCTATCCTTTTCTTCATTCTCTCCATTTAAAAGAAGATATAATATATAATCTTTCTTGAAAACCTTCCCTTAGTTTTTCTTTCAAAACTTTTAAAGGTCTTTTCTCTGCTCTTTGCTGCCTTCTATAATGAAATTCAACCCCTTGGAAGCATAAAAAATAAACAATTTCCTTGCCAAAGCACCTTCCTGCCTTTCCTCAGACAAGACTAATCTGTTATTTTGGAATTACTTTTAAATATAGAGCTGTTTTTACTTATTTAAAAAATCACCAAAATATAAAATATGTCCCTTCCTCCTGCCAAACATTCCCATATCTGTTTGTGGGAAAACAAACATATATGATGACACTTGAGTCCTTTAACTTCCTTTGTGCTACAAAATTCTTTTGTAAGTTAGGATATAATGCCAAATTTGCTATAAATATTTTCACTCAGAGATCCTGCAAGTGTATTCAAGGTCTGAGTCTGTGTTTTCACCTTTGAGGGGAGGGGCAGTGCTCTCTCAGAACCCCCGAATGGAGGGCAGGACCAAGTTAGACCACTTGGCCAAACCTAGGAACCTGCTCAGAGAGGATGTCTGGTGGAGCCAAGTGAGAGAAGGGAGAACCAGGAGTGGAGGTGAGGCCTGCAGGGGCAGCCCGTGGCATCAGAACAGACTCTGCAGCCTCCGCTTCTCCAGGACTGTAGTATTCGTTGTGGCTTCTCTGACTTGGCTTTGGCCAAAGCAAAAAGATTGTGTGATGAAGAGTATATGGAAATGGTGGGACTAGATGGCAAATCTGGATGAGGTGTCTTGGGAAAGCTGAAGTTCAAATAGCTTAAGGTGAAAAAATTCAGTGGTAAAACCAGGAATTCCTATATATTTTCCATTAGGCTTGGCCACTTAAAACACTGGCCTCCTTGGCTTTAGTCAGCATTGGCTCGCTCATGACGACTGCTCAGTACTGCTGGCGAGGGAGTGTTTGAGGAGAACCATGTAAATGACCAGCACTGTCAGGGATAAAAGAGGAGTACAAGATATGTTCTAGATTTTGAATCAAGGATTTATATTTTTTTTAGGCAAATAAAGATGATTCTTAGCAATTTATAATTTTAATAGAATATATCCTGAAGTAACATAACTAGTAGAACTTAGACTTGTAGTCATGCAACTCAAATCTCTTAATTTATTATGATGATAATATTCATATCTGGCTTAGTCCAGAAACAGATAGGTACTACTAGTACAAAAAGGTGAGGGTTTCCAAAAATATTAAAGGAACATCTTAAGTGACACCTCTATCATAGCCAGAGAAATATAATGTGTTTCCTCCACGTATTAATTTGGATTTTAGCAGGTACCATGGTTGAAAATAAAAGCACTTTGACTGAGCTCTTGTGCTTCAGTGTAAGGATGGAACTGAAAGGAACCAGAATAAAAGGTCTGTCAGCAAGGGGGATCTTTTGGGGGAGATCCATTTTTACCCCTTTCCTGAAGTAGTTTGATGAATTAAATGAGCAGGACATATACATAACAGCAGATAAGTGTAGAGGTTTGTGTTGAAGGTCTGGGCCCTTGAGAGCATTGCAAAGATCAGTTCTGCCCTGAGCTGCCTCTTGTAAGTAAAATTCATCTACAGGTTACAGTCTGAGCTCTGAGGTAAGAGTGAGAAGATCTGTCTCTAACTGTGGGTAAGTTACTTACATCTCAGCACCTAACCCCACAAGGGATCCACATAACTCCTGATGGTCCTCCAAGGACCTAAGAAAACCTTTCCTGTTTCAGAACTCTACAGAAGGTGGTTAATTTTCCAAGGTTTAGTCTTATAAAAATATGTAAGCTATCAAAATAGGAGATATCCAGTTTAAAGCTATTTCTATTAAAAATGTTATTGTGCCCTGGCTGGCGTAGCTCAGTGGATTGAGCACGGGCTGCGAACCAAAGTGTCGCAGGTTCAGTTCCCAGACAGGGTACATGCCTGGGTTGCAGGCCATGACCCCCAGCAACCGCTCATTGATCTCTCTCTCTCTCTCTTTCTCTTTCCCTTCCCTCTCTAAAAATAAATAAATATCTTTAAAAAAAACCCCATGAACTTAAAAAAAATGTTATTGTGTTTTCTGCCTACAATGTTTTATTGTGTGGAATGCAGGCTCTTCAATAAAGAGATTTTAAGTATAATAGGAAAATCAAGAGAGGAATTAAAAAGTACTTCTGATCAAATGACAATGAAAACACAACCTATCAAAATTTGTGGGATACTATTAAAATGATACTTAGAAATTTATATCATTACACACCTATAATAGAATATAAATATCATTTCAAATCATGACCTCAACCTCTACCATAGATTAGAAAAAGAGCAAATTAAACACAAAAGAACCAGAAGAAAGGGAACAATAAAGATTATAGAGAAAAATAATTAAAATAGATAAACAATGAAGGATATTAAAAGTTATTTCTTTGAGAAGGTTGATAAAATTGGTAACCCTCTAGCTATACAGATTAGGAAAAATAAATTTTACTTTATTACTTTGATTTAATCTTTATAGTATTTTTAAAATAAATTTTTAAAGTAAATTTTAAAAAGATACAAATTATCAATATCAAGCATGAAAGTTAGTGGCATGCTATGGATTATACAGATATTAAAAGTAGGGAATATCATGAACAACTTAATGCTGTGTTAACAAGATAAAGAAAAAAAGCATATGATCTTAATGAAGAATAGCACTTGACAAAATCCAACATCCAACCCTATTTTAAAAAGTACAACTTTTAAAAATATATATTTTATTGATTATGCTATTACAATTGTCCCATTTCCCCCCCTTCACTCCCCTCCACCCTGTACACCCTCTCCCACCCACATACCCCCACTTTAGTTCATGTCCATGTGTCATACTTACAAGTTCTTTAGCTTCTACATTTCTCATACTATTCTTACTCTCCCCCTGTCTATTTTCTACCTACCATCTATGCTACTTATTCTCTGTACCTTTTCCCCCTCTCTCCTCCTCCCACTCCCCTGTTGCTAACCCTTCATGTGATCTCCATTTCTGTGGTTCTGTTCCTGCTCTAGTTGTTTGCTTAGTTTCTTTTGGTTTTGTTTTAGGTGTGGTTGTTAATAATTGTGAGTTTGCTGTCCTTTTACTATACATGTTTTTTCTGTATCTTCTTTTCTTAGATAAGTCCCTTTAACATTTCATAAAATAAGGGCTTGGTGATGATGAACTCCTTTAACTTGACCTTATCTGAGAAGCACTTGATCTGCCCTTCCATTCTAAATGAAATCTTTGCTGGATAGAGCAATCTGGGATTTAGGTCCTTGCCTTTCATGACTTAGAATACTTCTTTCTAGCCCCTTCTTGCCTATAAGGTCTCTTTTGAGAAATCAGCTGACAGTCTGATGGGAACTCCTTTGTAGGTGACTGTCCCCTTATCTCTTGCTGCTTCTAGGATTCTCGCCTTCATTTTTACCTTGACTAATGTAATTATGATGTGCCTTGGTGTGTTCCTCCCTGGGTCCAACTCCTTTGGGACTCTTGAGCTTCCTGGACTTCCTGGAAGTCTATTTCCTTTGCCAGAATGGGGAAGTTCTCCTTTATTATTTGTTCAAATAAGTTTTCAATCTGTTGCTCTTTCTCTTCTCCTTCTGGTACCCCTATAATTTGGATGTTGGAATGTTTAAAGGTGCCCTGGAGGTTCCTAAGCTTCTCCTCATTTTTTGAATTCTTATTTCTTCATTCTTTCCTATTTGGTTGTTTCTTTCTTCCTCCTGGTCCACTCTATTGTTTTGAGTCCCAGTTTCCTTCCCATTGCTATTGGTTCCCTGTGCAGTTTCCTTCACTTCTCTTATTGTAGCCTGCATTTGTTCATCTAATTTGCGACCAAAATCAACCAATTCTGTGAGCTTCCTGATCACCAGTGTTTTGAACTGTGCATCTGATAGGTTGGCTATCTCTTGGTTGCTTAAAAAGATGGGTTCTGGGGCTTTGATTTGTTCTTCTGCTTGAGCCATCTTTCTCTTTCTCTTTCTCTCCTTTTTTTTTTTTTTTGGTCTGGTCACTCCTGTTACAGTGAGGGGCAGAGCCTTAGGTTTTTACCAGGGCTGGGCACCCCAGTCTCTGGATTGTGACATTGTATGTGGGGGCGGGGTCTAGAGGGAACAATGGCAATTGCTCCATTTTCTGTGGGACCTCAGTCCCCTCTGCTGCTTCCCCCAAGCCAACTGGGCCCCTCAGGTGTCAACTCCTGTGTGGGTGGGCTTATGCATGCTGTGGGACTTTCCAAGGACCTCCCCTGTGAGACTGGATGTCTCTCCGTGCGCCTCAGCTCCCACATGTGGCCTCAATCAGTGTCCCAAGGCTCTATTTCCCAGTGCTGGGATCCTGTGTTTCTTGCGCTGCCTTGTTTTACAGTCGTCACCCCACTGGGTCTGCTGGTTGCCACCCCTCGGTCGGGGTCTGCCAGCTGTCACTTGCTCACTCAGGGTCCACTCACTGCAGTCTTACGTGCCCCAGATGCCTTACGTGCCCAACTCTCTTTGCTCTCTGCGCCACAACCCATGCCTGGCTGCTCGTCTCTGCCCCTTCTACCAGTCTAGATGAACAGGTCCATTTCAACTTCTTGGTTGTCCAACTTCCATTCAGATCAATTTTCTGTCATTTCTGGATGTTATTCTATTTCTAAATTGTTGTTGTTCCAATCTTGGTTGTGCGTGGAGGTATGGTGTGTCCACCTATGCCTCCATCTTGGCTGGAAGTAAAATACAACTTTTTAACAGACCCATATTACAAGGGAACTTCCTCAGCATGATTTTTTTTAAGTATTTATGAAAAACCTATAGCTAACATTATATTTATTTTTTATAGTCTTTACTTATTTATTTGTAGAGAAAGGGGAGTGCAGGAAGAAAGAGAGGAAGAGAAACATTGATGTGTAAGAGAAATGTTTATTGGTTGCCTCTCACATACCCCCAACTGGGGACCTGGCCCACAACCCAGACATGTGCCCTGACTGGGAACTGAACCAGTGACAATTCACTTTGCCGAATGATACCCAACCAAATGAGCCACACTGGCCAGGGCAGCTAATATCAAATTTATGGTTGAAGACTGAATGCTATCTCCTTAAGACTAAGAACAAATTGACGATGTCCAGTGTCACCACTTCTATTCAACCTTGTAACAGAAGTTGGCCAGTGCAATAAGATAAAAGGAAGATGAAAAAGGTATCTGTATAAGAACAGATAAAGAGAACCATCTTAATTTGAAGGTGACACAACTGTTTATGTAGAAAATGCAATGGAATGTACAAAAAAAACCCCTATTAGAACTAATAAGTGAGTATAGCAAGGCTGTATTTCTATATACTTGCAACAATTTAAAATTGAAAAAATAATATCATTTATTGTATTTAAAAATATGAAATACATAGTGATAAATTTGACAATAAATGTGTAAAATCTGTACATTGAAAATTATAAAACTAATTCACTAAGAAAAATAGAAGACATAAATAACTAATTCACTAAGAAAAATAGAAGACCTAAGTAAATGGAGATACTATGTTTTCTGGTCAGAAGAATTAATATTGTTAATACTTCAGTAAAGCAAATTATACGGGTGGGCCTCATCCAAAAAGTTGAAAGTTTTGAAAGAAAAGACTTTGTTCCTCTGCCAGTCCGCCCTGCAGATTTCTGATTTGCCGGCCCCCACAATCACGTGGGCCAATCTCTTGATCTCTCTCTCCCTTTCCACATGTGTACACACACATACCCCATTGGTCTATTTTTCTGGACCTTAATAAAGTTCCAGTTCCCTTTTCCTGTCATTTAGACATCACTGAGTGGAGACGGAGCGAACCCTGGTAACAAACTCCCTATAATGTTGCTAAAGGTAGAGGTAAGTTAGGTGCAAAACCACTTTCAGTAACTTCCTTTCCTCTCTATCACTGTTTTTCCCTTTATCATTGAACTACCCAAGTTTCCCACAGGCTTTGGGCTTCTGTACTGCATGCACACTGGGGATCTAGCACACCCAGCTCTAGCTGCTATTCCTCACATTCACAAACAGGTCTTCCCTGGCCTGTGTCAAAACTCCCTGTGCCCAGGCACTGCTTCAGGGTCATCTGTGCAAGGAATTGGTTGGCTCCTCTAATAAACATTTAGTCCTGAAGTAAACTTAGAGTCATCAATAAAATTCTTAGTTTTTATAGGGGAGTAAGTCAAGGCCACAAATTTAGTAAGGAGAAGACCTGAAGCTTACCCAGGTCTTCTAACTCCAAGTTCAGGCTTCTTCACACTCATCTAAATCTTCATCTACTCCCACCTCCTACTGTATATGCCTGGCAGTAACTTTGACTCTCTAACAGGGAACTTTGATCCTCCAGCACTTTCCAGCTTATTGGAATTTGTGAGTGTCTAGAATAATCTGGAATATTGTCTTTTGACTTAGAAGAAATGTTGATTTCCTGTATTGGAACATCAGCTGTCAGGCACTCCTTAACACATGTGTGAGGGATCCAAAGAATTTTCTATTTGCACTAGTGTATCAGTAAGGCATTGGTGTTTCAGTGGAAAAGTACCTCCATTATCCTTAGCATACCCTTCTGGGTTATCAGATTCTAGCCCTGTTCATCTTCTTTGAGCTACTGTGCGATTCTTTCTAAATGTAGGTAATGATAGGTTCATAAATTGTCTAGTCTGGTGATGAGTTTAATTGACTTCCTCCTCACTGTGGGAAAAATAGTTTTGTATCCATTTGCAATTCATCTCCACATTCCTTTATTTCATACAAGTCTGTGCTGTTTTGACTTTTCCTTTGAACTGCTTATAACATCTGCCTGGTTCCCTCATATCATATGAATAAAATAAATTTGTTAAACATATTCATCTTTATATCTGTATGCGAGTTATGATTTTACCTTCTTTTGAAAATTATCTTTTAACAACAACAAGAAGAAAGTGCAAACATTTAGGCTATAAGAGGTTCGATCCAAAGGAGTAGCAGGTTGAAGCAGGAAGTCCTCACACTTGGGTACATACCCACCAAGCCATCTGAAATGTCTAGTGGACTCAGCCACTTTTCTGCTTATAACTTTTGGGAAATATTGGCTAGTGTGATAGGTTCATGCTGGAGTTTGCTAAAAAAGGTCAGTTTTCCAAAGTGATCACACCATTGTACAGGAGTGGGCAAAAGTAGGTTTATAGTTGTGAGTGTATGAAACAGTTGAGTCTCGTATTATTATTATTGTTGCATTATTTATTTGTACTACTATTGTAAACCTACTTTTGCCCACCCATGTATATAGGTACCACATCTTCTTTATCCAGTCACCTATTGAAGGACAATTCAGTTGTCTCCCTGCCTTGGCCACCATGAATAACGCTACAGTGAACAAAGGGGGTGCACATAACTTTGCAAATAAATGTTCTCAAACTTTTCAGGTAGATACCCAGAAGAGGGGTTTCTGAATCATATGATAACTCTATTCTTAATTTTTTGAGGAAGTACCATACTGTTTTCTATAGTGGCTGTACCAGTTTACACTCATACATGGGATATAAAAGTGAAAGCAACAAATGAACAAACAAGAAAAACAAACAAACAAAAATTCATAGACACAGACAACAGTACGGTGGTTACCAGAGGGGATGGGAGGGCCGAATATACAGTGAGAGAAGATTTGACTTTGGGTAGTGAACACATATGCAATATACAGATGATGTGTTATAGAATTGTACAATTGAAACATATAATTTTTTAAACTAATGTTACCCTAATAAATTCAATTTTAAAAAGTGATCACACCAATTTATACCCTCATCAGTAGATTATGAGAGCCTTATTACTCTCTACTCATGCAATCAAGAATTTGTCAGACTTACTGATGATTGTCAAAATAGGTGTAAAATGGTATTTAATTATAATTTTAATTTGCATTTCCTTAATTACTAATGCAGCTGAACTGTTTCTTTTCTTTTCAGTGAAGTCCTCTGACAACAACATCTTCTGACAATGGACAATATATACAATGAATTTAATTTCTTTATTTTTTCCCTAATGATAACTCATACTTCTGGAAGGAGAGGAAAAAGGAAAGAGAGCTAAGAGTCATTCAATTTAGACAAAATAATTGGATTAGCATTATAGATTGTTTACATTTTTGTAACCTCTGACTTTTAATTTGCACCTCTCATCTTGGTCATTTTGCTCCTGTGTTCTTACATTGTTTGGGAAGGATTTACATCTTTTAAAGATGCTTTTGAAATCCCAGCCTATAATAAATGACCTCTGCTTTGAGTGACCCAAAGACATGCAAAATGTCTATACTGCTAAATGCAGACTTGCACATATCCCAAGTCAAAAGTGAGTTTTTTAAAGGTTAATTAAATAAACAAGCATTTTAAATTTACTTTATTTTGAAAACCCTTAAACAGATACCTTGCTTTAAGAGGAATCCATATAGATTTAGGATTTGATATAAACAAGTTGTTCCCATTCATCACTTTCTAAATCAAAGTGGCTTTTGATTCCCCATTCTACTTTTTTTTTCATTAAATAAAACTTTATTTAGGACCTCCTGATGTGCCAGGTACTAATGGAAGTGCTGGAGTGACATGAGTGAGCAAGACAGACAATGTCCCTGACCTCATAAAACTTAGATTCTAGCGGGGGAGACAAACATTAAATAAGCACACAAAGAACACTGTTTGGGACAGGAATAAGTGATATGAAAAATAATAAATCAGGGTGGGTGAGGTCAATGAATATATTCTGGGGTGTCTTTTGGCAGACAGCCTTTAGCAACCAGGAGAGCAAATATAACTCAAGCCACGTCCTATGAGGAACTGCTGAAGATGTGGGGAGCACTGACCTTACAAACAAAAGGACTTCACAGAGTCTGGTAGGGGAGGGAAAAGTTTTCCTTGACCCTCTTAGGGTCCCTGGTTGGGTTTGAAAATTAGAAGCCTGACAAAGACGGATTTACAGGAATACAAATTTATTCAACATAAGTTTTATGTGACACAGGAGGCTTTGTAAGGAAATGAGGACAAGAGATGATTAAGCCTGAGTGTGTGTGTGCTAGGTTTGGTAGAGAGTGGGAAGCTGTGGAAAGATGTGATGAGACAAAGGGCATGAGCTAAGTGAAGTAAAGTGGGGGACACTCAGCATGACCTGTTCATTCTGGTTCCTCTCTGCCCCTTTTTCTTTGGAGATAAGGATGCTTCTTTCCTCCAAATATGGGAAGGCTACCCCTCCTGTGAGGGTTTTATGATCTGCTTCAGGACAAGGTCAGAAACACTTTCCTGCACATGCCATTTCTCAAACTCCTCCAGCTTGAAATATTCAAAATGTCAAGGTGTCATATTTTGGGGTAGTTTTTCCTGAACTCTGTTAGTCTTATAAACTGTCACATGCAGACCACCTGCATAAGATCCACCTGGAGACTGTGTAAGAGATATGGATTCCTGGGCCACGTTCCAGATACAGAATCAGAATCTCTGCAACTGGAGCTCAGGCATCTATATTTTAATAAGCCCCTCTGGTGATTTTGATGCATTATAGAGTCTGAAAACCATGAATTTAAGATAACATGATAATTGAATGCCATTAAGTAGAGAAGGAAGACAATTTGTTCTCTAAAGCCCAGAGGATAGAATGGGGATAGATGCACAGAAGCTTCTGAAGGATGATTTTGGTCAAGGTTAGGAAGATCATGGTTGTGATCAGACATCTAAAAATAAGGAACGGCCTTCCCCATGAGCCAGAGAGTGAACTCTTAGATTCTGGAACTGTTCAATGGTAAGTTGATTGACAAGGTCAAGAATGTTGCTGAAGTGATTCTAGTTTTAGCTGAGTGGTTGAACTGAGTGCCCCTTTAAGGTTCTTTCCAACAATGATGATACCTTGACTTGTCCTTTGGCCTACAGAATTGCTTCTATGATTTTAAAACTGATACGTATCATTAACCCGATACTGCTCCTGGGATGATTCTTGGCTTATTGTCATTATATTTGGATAAGTTGGAAGATGTTAAAAATTTGTCTAGGTAGTCTGGTTGGGGCTCTTAACATTTCAACTATGATCTTTTTTTTCACAGTTTACTCTTCTCAACATACACCTAGAAAGTGGCTCTTGAGTAGCAGCACCAGCAGCACCTGGGAACTTGTGCCCACCGCCATGTTGAATCAGAAACTCTGGCACTGGGGCTCAGCACTCTGTGTTCCAGCAAGCCCTCCAGAAGATTCTCACGCATGAAGAAACACCGACTGATAGAAGCAGAATCCCAAGGAAGTGAAGTGACTTGCCTACAGTAACACAGTTGATCTAGGAAAGAAACTGGACCACATCATTTTTCCTTGGGAAGGGCAATTGCTCAATATCTACGCTTAAGAAATTCTCACACACATTAATAGTTAGGATTGTTTCTTGAGCATTGCTAAACAATTAGATACAATGTCAATATCCACCAGTAGAGGAATGGCTAAATGAATATCACTGATTTCAATGTGGGAATTAAAAAGAATGTATTAGCGCTGTGGAGCAACATGGACTTATTTCAAATACATATTGGTAAATAGAAAAGTAAGTTGCCAAATGGTACAAAATGTATGATTCAAGTTAAGCTGAAAGAGCAGAGTATTTTTCTCTCTCCCCATGTGTGTGTGTGTGTGTGTATTCGGAAAGGATAAACTACCAAAAGAATAACAATAGCTATTCTAGAGAGGGGGCATGATGGGGGCAGGATGCTGGAAAATAGATTTAGGGATGCAGAAATAAAGACTTAGTCTTATATGTAATATTTAAAATTTTTAGAGGAAATGGTATTCATACATTATTTTTTAATTAAATATTCATTTCAAACATTAGGTAGAATTGTTATGGTTTAATTATAATGGGCCCAAATCCTAGTCAAAGAATCATGTAGCTATTAATTTGACTAATATCACTTGCATCTGAGTAGATGCAACGCCCCCAGTCATATGCCAAAGAGAGTTAACCCCTTTTCTATTTCAAAATATTCCTTGAGGGACCCTCAATCTACATCAGTGACCACCCAGACTGTCTACTCAGATACCCAGAATACAGGACAATTATTGAAACAATTCAATCCATATAAATAGTTTTCTCCTATCTAGGTAATAGAGGGAACTAAGCTATTTTGGCTTGGGCAATTTGATAATTACCCTCAATTGCCCATTTCCCTTTAGTGTGAATAAAAATCCAGATTTAGTTTAAGTTCTTTCTCATATTTACCATAGCCCCTTTATTTTAATGTATTCCCTTCACATTTGGCCTTCAGTAAAAACAGAACAGCTGGCCACCATCTGCTACCAAAAAAAAAAAAAAGCCATTATATCCTTAGGAAGACTCCTAAATTCGGGCCTCGGATGAAAAGTCACGATCTGTATTAGATAGCGGAAGTCCTGAGATTGTAAATTTCTTCTAATTCAGTATTACTCAACACGGCACTCAAAACACACAACAGGCGCTTAATAAGTAATTCTGATGCTGATGCTGCTGTCTGCTCAGGAACTTTAAACGGGAGGCCTTCTACAGAGAAATAGGCACTGGGAATTAGAGATTGAGGCTGAGTTTATTCACAAGTTAATTGGTAATAGGAGTTAAAGTGATTTTTCTATTTTACAACTGACAAAATGTATTTTTTTCTGAATGAATTCTACAGATTGATTTCACAATGAATGTTGATGTGTTCACTGGTCTCATTTACGTATTTTGGAGATGGGCTATGAAATAACCTCATTTCATATCCTGACTCTACCATACACTATCTGTGTGACATTAAGCCAGTTTCCTCGTGGGTAAAACTGAAATAATTTCATTGATTTCAGGGCTATTACCAGTGCCAACTGAGATGATACATGTAAAGACTGGCATGAAGTCTACCACAAGCAAGTAGTCAATAAATGCCCCTCTCTCCCTTCTTCCCATCCTTTCTTTATCAAAAATCTATTTTTATTTTCCCCAACGAAATGTAAATGACAAAGTAGCTAGAAATCTTTCCTCTGAGTCATCCCTAAACCATGATGCTTAGGGGTAAGCAGATATTTACTATGAAGTGAATAGAACATATTAGAACAGGAATGGCTAGGAAGTCAACTGTGGGTCACCTGATGGACTGGGCAGTGGCTTCCTAGAGTGCTGTGTTGGGGGAATTCACGGCCACACCTGGGCTCTGAAGGGAATGTGCCTGACTGAGAACTGAATCTGCAGCTGGGGCTGGAGAGACAAGTGACACTCATTTGTATTCCTTGCATTCTCCTTCTCCTCTTCTACTTTTGCTCCTTTTTGTCCATTATTTCCTTCATTCTTCTTTTTCTTTCTGCCTTGGTGTTATCATTATCTAATATAAGTCATTAGATATAAGTCATGAAATTTGTCCTAAGGATTCTCCAGGCAGGGACAGAGTTTTCATTCAGCCCTTGATTTTCAGAGTAAGCTGGGCAGCCAGTCCAAAGGTCTGGAGTGGCAGGCTTCTCGACTGCATTGACACTGTCAAACACCTTTATCACATCTTTATTCTTGTTTGCTTTTGTTATTTCTTCTTGCACAGTTTCTACAAACATGGCGGTGTTTCTATTTCTACCTGGGTCCTTCCCTACACTTGAATTAACTCATGAGGGTGCCCACAGTACAGACATCAGGGGAGCCAGCAAAGACAGCTTGGACTTACTATTACTGCCAACACCCAGTGCCTTTGGAGAACAGTGTGACTAACACTACCTCTTGTAACCACTTTATGAATCACCACTATACATTTCAGGCTGAATTTGCATAACTGCCAACTACAAAATTATTTTTCTGGTATTTGAATATGTGAAAGACATCTGTCAGCCATGTGGGTTCCATGAGAAAGGAAGAACCTTGGAAGAATGAGTTATGGGATTTTGCATTGTCTAGAGCAATAGGCAAGTTGAGAAGATCCTCAGCCTAGGCAAGGCCAGTTTGAACCCATTCTGTCCCCTGTGGAGGATGGGAAGTGATCACAGAATTCCCTTCAGTCTGTAGCAACCTACAGAGGCTGACTGTGCCCCCTGCTAGAGATGGCACCTGGAAGAAGCTATTTCATCCCTGGCCTCAGTCTTTTCACCTGTGAAATGTAAAGTTGGACCAGGCCATGTCTTAGTGTCATTCAATAGTATTGTAAGAGGCACTCTTAAAATGTTTTTTGTTTATTGCACTAACCAAGATTATAACCATGATAATGTAAGAGTTGAGAGAGTAAAGGAGCCATCTAAGGTCTTACCTATATAAAAGCCATCAACACACAAATACAGTTGGGAAGGGTTAGCCGCTCACTCTCTCAATTAAACAAAGAAAAATGAGTGGAAATGACAGTATACAAGAACAGTAGGTGTTAGAGACCCCTCCTAGAGAATGCCACCCACCACTTAGCTGCTGTCCTTCAAGGTAAATGTGGAGAGTGTTCACCTAAGCTTTTGATATACTTTACTTACAGTGTTGAAACTGTCCATTATCCCACCTAATTATTATTTCTTAATGTATAAAGAAATTTGTGGGGAATTGAAGTTTCTTTTCACTTTGCTGCAGATATACTAGCTTACCTGAAAGGCATATTAAGATCTATTTTATGGCAGGCTCTCACCTATGTTGTTATAGGTGAAAAGAAATCCAGGAATGTCCCATGAGAGACAAGGTATGGCATCACCATGCTGGCTCTTGGAAGATTAGTGTTTCTTTATTCACTGCTGACTCCCCAGAGGAAAAAGCAGAAGGTTTATTCTTTGAAAATTGAAATTTGGATTTCAGCCCTTCTAAAGGTGTTTGGAATCTTCTGTGATGCTGATTTTTCTCCCAGCTCCTGTCTTATGAACCAGTACTAAACTTAGGGCTCTGTAAGGGATTGTCAGGGACCTTGTCTTCACAGCTAAAGTTTTCATAGTGATAACTAATGATATTCAGTTCACTTTGCAAGAGCTAAAAGAATTTGTTGCATGTTTACAACTACAAACACATCTTTCCATGGCAGTGGAATAAAAGGATCCTCAGTATCTAGTCTGCACTTCTATACTTGCTAATTCCTATACTATGACCTTGAGGAAGAGGCTGAGTAATAAGGAATAAGAAATGAGTAAATTGTGAGGAAATATTTTTGAAAATTCCCTCAGTCATTTAGTAACTCCCTCATTCACTTAATAAACAGAAGATTTCTTTTCTTTGCTAAGCATAATTAGTGTCTTTTTCATTTGCATCCCTACCTCCTGGCTAACTGAATGCCAGTTTTTTTCGGGGGTGGGGGCTGACAATGTGTCTAGCCCCACTTGTAAGCCCCTCTTTCTAGTCAGGAATGGTCATATGACTCGATCTGGGCCCATGAGAGGTATGTGAATGGCTTCTGGGAATATGTTTTTTATCCTAATAAAAGTGGGGCAAATGTGGCTGGCTTAGCCATTCATCCTGCCCTTTCTTCATGCCTAGAGTGCAGACAGGCAGCCATCACCTTGTCACTCTAAGGCTATAAGCCAATCCTCACACTAAGGATGGTGAAAAGGAATAAAAGGAGGTCAGAAGATATTCAGGTTCCTGATAAAATCATGTAACAGCTAGATACTAACATTAAAAATCGCTTACTTCTCCATTTCTTTTTGTGAGAAACAAACAAACCTATTTGCCAGTAGTCCTCAATTTGGCAATTTTGCCTCCCAGGGGATATTTGGCAGTATCTGGAGATATTTTTTATCATTACAACTTGGGGTTGGGGGCTATTGGCATCTTAATAGGTAGAAATGAGGGATGCTGCTATACATTATATAAAGCACAGGGATAGACTTGCACAACAAAGAATTATCTGGTCCAAACCGTCAGCAGTAGGGAGATTGAGAATCCCTGGTATAAGCCACTAAAAATGTTTGTTTGTTATTCACAGTCAAATGTGTTCCTGACCAACAGATTCCCTCATTCAGGAAACACTAAACACATACCATGGACCAGACACTATACCATGCAAGGTGCTAGGAATACAAAAATGAGTCTATTCCATCCCCTCAGAAGTTCATTTCACACTTTAGTGGGGAAGGCAGAAATGTTAGGATAAAAATAAAAATGTATGCTCTAATACAAAGATCTTAACATTCAGTTGTAGGTGCACAGAGGATGGAGGAATTACTGGTGTGGGGCAGTCCAGGTAGGCTTCAGAGGGAAGGTGCCTGGGCTGGAGACAGAAAGGTAAGGAGGAGATGACCATGTAAAGACTTTCCACCACAGAAAAGAGGAGATGCAAAGGCCAACCACTGTGCAACCATTATACATGGGCCTGAAGGGTCCAAGGTCAACCTGACAACAACAGTCCAGGGAATGTGAGGGAGAATGATGAAGGGAAAATGAGAATAATTGGTTGGTGACAATTACAGAAAGCCTTGCTCACTGAGCTAAAGGCTTTGGATTTTATCCTATAGGCAATGAACAGGTACAGATTTTTATTCATGAGAGTGAGGCGATCATGTTTTTGTTTTTAGAAACATAACTCTAGTGGCAATGTAAAGACTTGTGTGGAGTAAGCAAGCTAGAATCAGGAAGACACATTTGGAGGTTAGGCAAAGATACATTGGAGGGACTATCATCAGTATTCTGAGAGTAGCAGGGAGTAGTCAAAGGGAGAGAATAAATGTTTGAATGTTCTGTGTCAAATGTTGTTTTGTAACCCTTCCAATACATATTTTCTATTAACCCAATGATACTGAATGCCTTTCTCTATCTTTGTATTCTCAGCACCTTGTACAGAGCTTGCCATATCTTCCTTATTATACATTTTCACCTGATAACAGGGGGAATATGTTGATAGTCAGCAACTGTGTTTTAAAGGGTAATGAGACATGTATATCTGCCTCTTGGATTTATCTAGGGACCACTCTGGAAAGACACCAAAGGAGTATGAAATAAAGAGTCAAAGTTCAAATATGAAGGACTTGAAAATAAAGGTCAACTCTAAAAATGTCTGAATGTCTAGCGTTGCTCCAGAACTTCCACTGGCAAGAATATCTGAATCTCAAAGGATTTCTTTAGAAACCAGGAAAGTCAATTGGTCAACTCCAGAAATGCCCTCAGTGCAGAATTTTGTGGGTCTTCTACCTTAGAGTACAAAGAGATAAAAGCAGAAAGAACAAAGGACCTTAGCTGAGGGAGAAAGGGGACAGAATCATTTGTTCTACATTTTTTGATAAATTACTATCAGCCAGGCACTCTATTACAGGTGAAGATGCACACATAAAAGCAAAGATGTATAAATGGCTTTTTAGGAGGCATTTTTTTTTAATGAGGGCACTTTGATTCTTCACAAATATGAAGAAGCAATGATTGTATCTATAAACATTGGCATTCACAAGGCTTCTCTGTAGTTTCTACAGATACTGCTACTACTTGGAAGGTAGTTATAAAATCAGGTAACTGACTCAGAAAAAGTTACACCATTCAACCAAAATGCTGAATAATTATGGTTCCTTTTAAAGGTCATTCCTCCCCTAATTCTTTGGGAGATTACATCCTTATAAATGTTCTATTGCCACAATCATTTCAGAGATTCATTTTTAGAATCAATATTTGAGCTTCCATTTTAAAATTAGCCTCATAGTTGGTAAAATTTTGTCATGTATATATGTTAATCTTTAGAATTAGCCAAGATTAATTCAGATCCAATACTAATAGAAAATGTGGTCAAAGTGGGTGTTTCTATAAGTCAAATAAAATAATAGTGTGTTTAGGTCTGGAGAAATGCCCAAATTAAAAATTAAAAATACTTTCAAGTGAACTTGAGGTTCTGGCCAAGATGGAGTTGTAGGTAGAAACCCTTCTCTTCCTTGCACAACCAAAAGGAGGATAACAACCAATTTAGAATTAATAAACAACCAGAAGTGCCAGAAAAATCAAACTGCATGGAAGTCCGACAACCAAGGAATTAAAGAAACTGTCAGTCATAACAACAAGACTGGTAAGAACCCGTGCAAGGCAGCAGACCACATGGGTGGGGCTGGCTGAATGGGAAACTGAGACTCAGAGCTCACTGTGGACTACAGCAGTTCCTGGCTGGGAGAAACTCCCAGTCTCATATGAGAGTTCGTTGGACAGTGGGATAAGAGCCGCGAGCAGACGAGCTGCATTGTTCTTTCCTTAGCCCCTCAGCAACAGGCAGTGCTGTAACCCAGCAAGATGGGCTGCCCTGCTCTAGTGAATACCTAAGTCCCTGCCCCCTTATAACTTAACAGGTGCACCAAGACAAAGGAAGACCATGAAAGAACAGAGCAAAACTTCAGAAAGACAGCTAAGTGATGAGGAGATAGCCATCCTATTTGATGGTGGGTTTAAAGCCCTGGTAATCAAAATGCTCACAGATATGATTGAGCTTGGTTGAAAAATGAAAGAACAAATGAAAGATATGCAAAGTGAAATAAAGCAAAATATTCAAGGAACCAATAGTAACAGGAAGGAAATCAGGACTCAAAGCATGATTGGGAACAAAAGGAAGACATAAACATCCAACCAGAACTGAATGAAGAAATAAGAATTCAAAAAAATGAAGAGAGGCTGAGGAATGTCTGAGACAACTTGAAACATTCCAATATCTGAATTATAGGGGTATCAGAAGGAGAAGAACAACAGCAAGAACTTGAAAATTTATTTGAACAAATAATGAAGGAAAATGTCCCCAATCTGGTAAAGGCAATAGACTTCCAGAAAGTCCAGGAGGCCCAGAGAGTCCCAAAGAAGTTGTACCTAAAGAGGAATACACCAAGGCACCTCATTCTTAAGTACCCAAGGTTAAAGATAAAGAGAGAATCTTAAAAGCAGCAAGAGGAGTTCATAGCAGCACAATTTACAATAGCCAAGTGCTGGAAGAAACCCAAGTGCCCATCAGTAAATGAGTGGATCAAAAAAACTATGGTACATTTACACAATAGCATTCTATGCAGCAGAGACAAAGAATGAGCTCCTACCCTTTGCAACAGCATGGATGGAACTGGAGAGCACTATGCTAAGTGAAATAAGCCAAGTGGTGAGGGACAAATACCATATGATCTCACCTTTAACTGGAACATAATCAACAAAAGAGAAAAGCGAACAAATATAACCAGAGACATTGAAATTAAGAACAATCTAATAATAGCCAGAGGGGAGAGGGGAGGGGATAGTGGGGAGAAGGGTTTTCAGGAACTACACTAAAGGACACATGGACAAAATCAAGGGGGAGGGTGGAAGCAAGAGAGGGAGGTGGCTTTGACTGAGGTGCAGGGGGAGTGGTGAAGAGAAAATGCAGACAACTGTAATTGAACAACAATAAAGTAATTTTAAAAAGCAGCAAGAGGAGAGGTGAGAGTTACCTACAAAGGAGTACCCATAAGGCTATCAGCTGATTTCTCAAAAGAAACCTTACAGGCAAGAAGGGGCTGGAAAGAAGTATTTGAAGTTGTGAAAGACAAGGACCTATATACCAGATTACTCTATTCAGCAAAGCTTTCATTTAGAATGGAAAGGCAGATAAAGTGCTTCCCAGATAAGGTCAAGGTAAAGGAGTTCATCATCACCAAGCCCTTATTATATGAAATGTTAAAGGGACTTATCTAAGAAAAAGAAGATAAAAAATATAAACAGTACAATGAAAACAAACTCACAACTATCAACAAATGAACCTAAAAGAAAAGACAAACAACAAAAACAAAAACTAAGCAAACAACTAGGACAGGAACAGAATCAGAGAAATGGACATCACATGGAGGGATTTTAGTGGGGAGTGGGATGAGAGGAATAGGGGGAAACGTACAGGGAAGAAGAAGCATACTTGGTAGGCATAAAATAAATAGGGAGACCTAAAAGAATAATATAGGAAACAGAGAACTCAAATAACTTATACATACAACCCATGAACATGAACTAAGGGGTGGATGCTGGAGGGTTGGGGGATGTAGGGTGGAGGGGGGATAGAGGAGGAAAAATTGGGAGAACTGTAATAGCATAATCAATAAAAAATACCTAAAAATAAAAATATTTTCAGTAACAGCATGGGTTATTAGGATAAATGTATGGTTTCTGAGTCTGCTGAGAGGATTATCTCCGCCCTCACTGAATATGAAAAACTAGTATCTATTCCATTAAACCACATATTTAAACTCAAATTCTTCTATGCAATTGTATGTTTCTGCCACTGCCAAAAAAATTTACAGTTTTCAACCCCTCATGAATTTCACTTTAATTACAAATGAAAAACAGAAAAAGAATATTCAGAAATATTAAATTATTGAAAGAAATATCCTAAAGAAAATTTAAGATATTATATACATTAGGCGTATCTCAAATAGTCCCAAGATTACAGGATACAAAGTCCCACATGGAGAAGTAGTCTTGAAACAAACACAGGGAGGCTACCAAAATGAAGAGACAAAGAAACATGGCCGAAATGAAAGAACAGATCAAAACTCCAGAAAAAGAACCAAACAAAATGGAGATAAGCAATCTATCAGATGCAGAGTTCAAAACATTGCTTACAAGGATGCTCAAGGAACTTAGTGAGGACCTCAACAGCATAAAAAATACCCAGTCAGAAACAAAATACACTAATTGAAATCAAGAATAATTTACAAGGAAACAACAGCAGAGTGGATAAAGTCAAGAATCAAATCAGTGACTTGGAACATAAGGAAGCAAAAAACAACCACACAGAACAAGAAGAAAAAGAATAAAAAATAAATGAGGGTAGTGTAAGCAGCCTCTGGGACAACTTCAAGTATTCCAACACTCACATCATAGGGGTGCCAGAAGGAGAAGAGAAAGAGCAATACATTGGAAATCTATTTGAAAAAAATTAGGAAAGAAAAATTCCCTGATTTGGTGAGGGAAATAGACATGCAAGTCCAGGAAGCACAGAGAGTCCCAAACAAGGTGAATGCAAAGAGGCCCACTCCAAGGCACATCATAATTAAAATGCCAAAGGTTAAAGATAAAGACAGAATCTTAAAAGCAGCAAGAGAAAATCAGTTACCTACAGGGGAGTTCCCATAAGACTGTCAGCTGATTTCTCAAAAGAAACTTTGTAGGCTAGAAGGGATTGGCAAGAAATATTCAAAGTCATGAAAAGCAGAGACCTACAGCCAAAATTGCTCTACCCAGTGAAGCTATCGTCTAGAATGAAGGGCAGATAAAGAGCTTCCCAGACAAGAAAAAACTAAAAGAGTTCATCATCACCAAACCTTTACCATATGAAATGTTAAAGGGACTTATTTAAGAAAAAGGTAAAAACTATGAAGAAACATGGTAATAAATACACATCTGTCCACAACTGAAACTACAAAACAATGTAAACAAGAGGAACAGAGACACAATCATGGATACGGAGAGAATTTTGATGGTTGCCTGATGGAAGGGGGTAGGGAATGGGTGAAGAGGTGAGGGGATTAAGAAGTACAAATAGGTAGTTATAGAGTAGCTATGAGGACATAAAGTACAGTACAGGAAATGGAGTAGCCAAAGAACTTATACACATGACTCATGGACATGACTAATGGTGTGGGATTGCCTGAGGGAGTAGTACGTGATGGGTGGGGGGTGGGGGGAAATGGGGAAAAACTGGGACAACTGTAACAGCACAATAAATAAAATACAATTAAAAAAGGATAGAAGTGGTGTTTGTAGTTGGAAATTCCCTACATCACAGTATGCAAAATTATGACATCCTGGGTAAGGGGAGTAAAAACAATCTTAAAAGAAAATTGGGTGTGAATTATATGAACTATGATATACATTAAATAACTTATTTTTTGTTTTTATAATTTAATATTTCTTATTTATTAATTTGATTCATTTGTATTTTAAACAGATAATGCACTCAAAGAATGACTAGGTAATAATGATATATTAAACACATACATTTACATTTTCTCCCTTCTGACACTACAGTAGAATGAAAGCAATAGGATTTTTTTAAAGGTATAAATCCTATGTAAAGACTAAAGAGAAAGGAAGATAAAAAAAGAACAGAAGATAGCCACAAGATTTTGGTAACAAGAAAGCAGATGAAAATAAATGGTGACAAATTTAGCAGACCTGAAGAATGTTCAACTTCATAAGCTATTAGGGAAATGCAAGTCAAAACTACAATGAGATACCACCTCACACCTTTTAGAATGGCTATTATCAACAAGACAGTTAATAACAAGTGTTGGAGAGGTTGTGGAGAAAAGGGAATCCTCATTCACTATTGGTGGTAAAGTAGACTGATACAGCTCCTATGGAAACAGTCTGGTGATTCCTCAAAAAATTAATAATAGAGTTACCATATGACCAAGCACTCCTTCTTCTGGATTTCTACCCAAAAAACTTGAAAAGATGTATCTGCAAAGATATATGCACTCCATTGTTCACTGTTGCATCATCATGGTGGCCAAGACATGGAAACACCCAAACTGTCCTTCAACAGATGATTGGATAAAGAAGATGTGGTACATATATACAGTGGAATACTACTGAACCATAAGAAAATATGAAATACTGCCATTTGTGACAACATGGATGGACCCTGAGAATATTATGCTAAGGGAAATAAGTCAGTCAGAAAAAACTATGAACCATATGATTTCACTCATGTGTGAGATATAAAATTGAAACTCACAGACACAGACAACAGTATAGTGGTTACCAGAGGGAGGGGTGTGGGGAAGTGATGGGGACTCATGGGGGCCAAATGTATAGTGACAGAAGATGGTTTAACTGTGGGTGGTGGGCACACAATACGATATACAGATCATGTATCATAGAAATGTATACTTAAAATCTACATATTCCTTATGATCCTATTAATCAATGTCATCCCATATATTTAATTTTAAAAAATCATAAATATTTTATTAAAAAATTTAGACCCCAGAAAGCTGAATCCTAAACCATAATGAAATGGGAAAAGATGAGAAGCAACTTGATTTATAGCAAAGAACATGACTAATCCAAAAGATTCAGAAATCAACAGTCCAGAAACCTCTGTGAGTGTGAGTGAAGAAAGAGCTAAAACAAGAGAATTTCTTAAAAGTTAATTAAGAAGCAGTCATACTTTTGAGATTTTTCTCCCTAACCCTAGTGGCAGGCTTTCTAGAATAGAAGGTTTCTGCCCATAACCACCAAGAGCTGAGTAGTACTGAACCAAAAACAGAAAGAGTAAGCAAAGGCTTTATATACCAAATGTGGAGATTCACAGTTCTCTTTTTCTACTGGAATCTTACAGCCTTGGTAGCTGGAGCTAAACAGAAGGTTGATTATTAGAATCTTTTTTAAGGCAAACATCAGTCTTTTTATTGAATAAACATTACAAAATCACCATAATTCATTTGGGTAAGTGGCCATATGGTGCTACTTGCATTCCTGCAGCCAGGGAGCCCATAACGCTGCCCAGAGGGTGAGTCCAATTCAGATTGGACCCCATTTAGGGCATTATACTTACTGCTAAATAGCATGGGGTGGGGGGGGGAAGTTCTTTTATTTCCCCAAAGAAACAGAAAACAGCAGGCTGATTCAGAACCCAAACATAGCTGGCCAACAACTTAATGCAGAGATTGTACAAGAAGAAGGAAAAACTACAGACTCATAGGATTATAAAAAAGGATTTGTTGAGGGAATAATAGATCATGATGAGAATTCTGCAGTATGAAAGGGAAGAAGCAACCTTCTTGAACAAAGTAATTGTTAAACACTATACTTAAAATACAAATAGAGGCTGAGAAGGAGACCCTGACAAAATGATATACAGCACAGTCCTATGTAGGACAAGAACATCATGACCCACACTGAGTAAGACTAGAAACAAACGTCAAGTGCAAGAAGATGAATCCAAACTGGGCCAGAATACACTGTGAGTTCTCCCTAACTCCTTAATGCAATAGAGCTGGAAACTGTTTTCAGAAACCCACTGAATAGTGTGTGTAGCTGTGGTTCAAAACACAAAAAAAACTTTAAAAAAAAAAGTTAAATATGCTCAGGTTATAGTTCTTATTTCAAAGTTAACACTTATTGTCAATAAAACTTTTATTATTCTTAGAAAATTCTAAATTAAAGGCCTTCTCTAGGCAAATAACTAGACACTGCTGCACTGTTACAGCTGATTCCAGAGTAGGAAATGGTCAAAACAAGGGTTAATGGGTGCTTACTGTTTCAGCCTCTTCTCTCCTCCCTTTAACAGAGCCCCTCAGACCACAGTTCTAGTGGGGCTGACTCCATTCCCTGGCCACTTGACCATAGACCCTGCCAGACATTCCTCTGGACACAGTTGTCAGTTTTAGTATGGGCATTAGACCCAGGATGGGACAACCAGAGAGTTCCTTGTGTGGGAACTCCCATGAACTTGCTGCTGATACTGCTACGTCTATAGGATGCTCCCAATGGTAGCTTCCAGGAACTATCTTTGCCAACACGTGAGGAATGACTGCCTAGCTGACAAGAAACTCAAAAGAGAAAAGCAAAACTGATAAATAAATGAAAAAAAAAGACAATGGCTTGGTAAAATTGCTCAATGCCCTGAATCCAGATATATCTTTAGCCTTCCTAGTTAGGTAAGGTTATAACCACCCCCTTTTAAGTTTTGCTTCAACTTGTTTGAGTTTCAGTCACTTATTGAAAGATTCGTGACTAATACACCAAGGAAGCAGTGTGCTTTTATGAGGTGTTGCCTTAGTAGGGCATATTTTGTGTTGTGTGAGGGAGTTCTCAGTGGTTCCCTGTTTTCTGGGAGTGTGAACTGAGAACAGGAAGACAGGACAGGGGTTAGAAAAGCAGGCAGGAGCTGGAACGGAGACTTTCCCTTGTCCTAGTAAGTGTATTCTTTTTGGAGGTGGGGCAGGGAGGATCAATGTTTGTTGCAGAGAGAGGGAGGCAAATTTCTTTAAACATCACCCTTTTAATGTTTTAAATACTAATAACAGTGTTTCCAAACTAAATTAGAGGCTTTTTCTCATCTTATTTATTGTTTCTTACCTGTGCTTGAGAAAGAGCTGCTTACGATTTACCTGAAATTTTGTGCTCTAAAAATTTCAGTTCTACTTTATAATGGAAGTTAAACTAAACCTCAACAAAGCCAGCTCTCTATACTTATCATATATTTAAAAACAGCAAGCACCAAGGGGATAGTAAGGAGGTAATAAGAGAAGATAGTGATGAAGGAGAATGAGTTTGCTTCAATAAGATAAATGTGCCCTGGCTGGCGTAGCTCAGTGGATTGAGCATGGGCTGTGAACCAAAGTGTCGCAGGTTCGATTCCCAGTCAGGCCACATACCTGGGTTGCAGGCCACGGCCCCCAGCAGCCACACATTGATGTTTCTCTCTCTCTCTCTTTCTCCCTCCCTTCCCTCTCTAAAAATAAATAAATAAAATCTTTAAAAAAATAAGATAAATGTTTATTAGACATCTAATTTGTGTCAGGCATTGTGCTGGACAGTACAGATATAAAGTTGGCTGAAAAAAATCCTTGCCTCCCAGGTGGTTAATGTCAAGGTAAGAGATAGGCAGGCAGCTAGTTTCCACTACAACGTAGTAAATACCACCAGTGACATCCATCAGAGGGACGCCTGACTCAGCCTGTCAGGGTCAAGGAGGATATTGCCGAGAAGATAACGCCTTTCCAAAGGCATGAGCAAGGTTTAGCCTGGTTAAGTTAGCTCACTGAAGACTCAGAGGAGGGGGGTTCAGGCAATATACCAAGAACAAAAGCACAGAAGCATGGAACAACATGGGGGGTAGCTCCAAGAAGTTCAGTTTTTGCTGGAATATGAGCTGGGGGTGAAAGACAAGAGAAAAGAGACTGGAGAAGTAGGCAGGGGCCACACCAAGACGACTACCCTGTATCAGGCAGAGGACTGAAGCTCATCCAGTGGAAGTCTGAGTAGTCATTTCAAATAAGGATTTTAATCAAGCAAGCAATATGCTTAGAAGGAATTTTAGGTAAATCATATTCTGATGGCTCATTAAAGGACAGAATAGGCAGGAAGTTCATTTAGGAAGCTATGTCAAGAGAGCTATGGCAAAAGAGCTTTAAAAGGCCCAGAATAAATATAAATAGAATAGAACTGAGACTTGAAATAAGTTATGACCAATTCATTGTCAGTTGATTTTTAACAAGGAAGCTAAGACATTTCAAGAGGAGAAAGAACAGTTTTTTCAACAGACAGTGCTGGAAAAGCTCAATATGTACAAAAGAGTTAAATTGGACTTCTACCTCACACTTGGTATAAAAATTAACTCAAAGTGGATCACAGATCTAACTATAAGAGTTAAAACTGTAAAACTCTTAGAAGAATACATAGGAAAACAGGAATACAAGGTTCCTTCAGAACCTTGGGTTAAGCAATAGTTTCTTAGATAGGACCCCAAGTGGATGACCAATAAAAGAAATCATAGAAAAATTAAACCTCATCAAAATGAAAAACTTCTGTGCCTCAAAGGACATCATTAAGAAATTGGAACAACAACCTATAGAACAGGGCAAAATATTTGCAAATTGGGCTAGTATCTAGAATATATAACAGTCAACAGCTAAATGAGCAAAGAAGTTGAATAAACATTTTTTTCCAAAGGAGATATACAAATGACCAATAAGAACATGAATAGATGCTTAGTTTAGATAGTGGTGATGGTTGCACATCTCTATAAATATATTAAAACCACTGAATTGTACTTTTAAAAGGTAATCTTATCATATATGAATTATATCTCAATAAAGCTGTTATTAGTTTAAAATAATAATAATAATTGACATTGGGAGAAGTGGGTTAGCCTAAATAACAAAGCCTAAGAGAAGGGATGGGAGATTCCTAAAGGGACTTTGTTGAGGAACTTTAGCAGGTAAAGTCAGCAGAGCCCGGTCATGGCCTGTTTGAAGAAACAGAGGAGAAGGCAGAGACGACACTGAGATTTCTGGAGGAGAAAGTGGAGGAAGAGAAAGGAGAAAGGACTGAAAGAGAGACCAGGGCACCATGGCTCTCAGCCATCATGAGAAGTGGAAGCTGCTGATGAAGGAGAAAAGGGGAGAGTGTCATTCTGTTCAACTGACAATAAGTACTGTTATGAACCAGGTCCTGAGAGATATGGGCCTGCTGGGGACTAGAGGCTAAGTGAGGCCCAGGAGCCTGCGTGCCGCCCCTGGAACTCTTCAGGATGCGGGCTCTGTGTATTCCTGCCTTCTGATCGTGCAGACAAGGGCACATCTTTTACAGAAATGTGAAGTTACTTGCCAGATATTATGTCCAAAAGGAGACTATAAATTGGTCTTCTTATTAAACTGTATTATTTACTGCAATACTCTAATAAACAAGCCATAAGACACTGAACAACTGAATGTGCTGTCCTGTCTTTCCAGGGACGTCCAACCCGTGGCCCAGGATGGCTATGAATGTGGCCCAACACAAAATCGTAAATTTACTTAAAATCTTTTTATTGCTCATCCATTTTTATTAGTGTTTGTGCATTTAATATGTGGCCCAAGACAACTCTTCTTCCAGTGTGGCCCAGAGGCGCCAAAAGGTTGGACACCCCTGCTAGATATTTGCCAGAACTTGTCCCAACACATGCAGTCATATGTGTTTGTCCCTGGGTAGGCCTTCTGCTGGCCATGCTTCTGAGGCCACTGACCATGACACCATGAACACTCATAGTCATTTTCTGTGATGTCCCTCCCTCAAGAGCATAACTTCTGTGATGTCCCTCAAGAGCAGGAATTTTCGGCTACCTGCCCAGCACTGCCAGGGGGCCTCCTTCATGCCTACCTGGCAATAGATAAATACTCCCAACCCACCTGGCCTCACTGACGAGGGAGTCGGGAACAACCCTTTCCTTGAAGGCTCCATGGGAGGAAAATAGGAAGGGGACTTCCAAGTCCTTTTTGCCAGAAAATTTAAGGATAATGGAGGAAGGAAGTATTTAAGTTTGGCCGAGTCTGCAGACTTGGGTGACTTGGGGAAGTTCTTCCTCACTCTGGAACCAACAGTATAATTCCCCAAACACTGCCTTTCATGTGTGCACATCAGGATTCCAGTCCTGACTGCCAGAAAACACAAAAAGGTAAAGGGTGACATTAAACAAGCCTTCATCTTCTATTTACCACCACCTGATAAACCTTGAATGGCTCCTTCCCTGACTTTGTTTTGCCTGCATATTTCCTGCTGCGAGTTTACAAAACAGCACTCTTCAACAGGAAGATGAGAGGTGAACTTATTTGTTGAATAACCTCAAGGGAAAAAAACTGCTAACTCATCCATTTTGTTGTTAAGTTGCTCAAAAGGATCAAAATACCAATTAACTTGCTGGCTCAGAAATCTTTGATACCTCCATAAATACTGCCATTTTTAAATTCTTGTTCCTACTTGCCCAGTGACTTTCTGCTGACGAACCAATCTGTTCAGCATTTGACCTGTTTTCTTAAATATTTTCATGTATTCAACGCTTCGTGGCTAAAAATACTTGACTAGTAACATTCATGTGCTAAAATAATCTTTTTTTTCTTGTTCTACCTCCAAATTTAAGAGGAAAAAAGAGGCTCAAAGACAACTCTTCTTAAAAAGCCATTTTTTCTCATTTTTATTTTAAAAGCTCTCATTGCAAGTAACTTTTTTGCCCTTTCTTATCCATGGAATATAGTTGTGTTTGGAAGACTTAATGAAGCAAAGACCATATTAGGACCCATTATTCTCTGAGAAAATATTGGAAAAATAATCTTGAGCCTCAGTTTCAGGAAGAAAATAAAAAGAAACTAAGGAAGACTGATGAGGTGTGATAGATTTTATAATAGATTTTAATTTTCCACTCTGGATACCCTCTGATAGCAGTGCTTCTCAGAGGGGGTGTTTTGTTGTTGTTGTTTGTTTACTTGTTTGCTTGTTTTTTTGTTTTGTTTTATTATCATTGTCCTTTATTTCTTCACAAAGAGTATTGTAAAAATTCTACCCGTAATCCTATGCATACACAAGGTATCCCTGTGTCAGTTGTGCAAAAAACAAATAGCATTTCATTCAAAAGTAAAGGCCATTTCTGAATTTAAAAAGCTCCACAGCAATTTATTTTAACAGACACTGACTGAATGCAATGGCCCAAGGAGATTAAGTGTGAGTGCTAAAGCCAGACTGTCTGGGGTCTACCATTTACTAGCATAGGACCTTGGGAAAGTCACTTGATTTCTTTCTGTGCTTCAATTTTCTCATCTATAAAATGGAGATAATATGTGAACACAAAAGGGGATCAATAAATCTGACAAGACCAATGACCAAAAGTAACCTCAAGGGTGATCTAATCATATACCCTAACTGAGCAGATCACAATGGGTAGTCACACCCCAGGCCTATAAAAGGAGGTTTTGCCTTAAGCAAGCCCTGTCCATTGTTCTTGTTCAAAGATGTAAACACACCTTTGAAATGCCAGAAGTAATCCTCTTTTCCAGACCCCTCGGAGGTTTAACTGCCCTCAAGAGAGCACAGAATCTTGTCAACTCTCCTGTAATTCAACCATACAGACTTCCCTGCCTTGCTTTCTCCCACTTCCATGTAATCTTCCCTACATTCCCTCCTTAATTCCAACATGTATGAGAAGAACTTTGAAGTTGTCCTTCTCCACAGCATTTGAAATCTTGTTCCCTAGTATGTTTGCTCAGATAAACTCTTATGAAAATTCTCTATAGGTTTGGATGTTTTTTACATCGACACATGCTTGGTGCAGTTGGCAGGACCAACCTGAGAGCCTGGACCCCGCGCTAGGTACCATCTGAGCCCACTGTGCCCCCGCCAGCTTCCCATTTTGCATGGGGTGAACATGGGTGAGTTCTCTCTTGGAATCCTGGACCTACCTGCTTTAGGCAGTGGGTCCTAACTTTATTTGAACTGATCTTAGAAAATCCTGTAAGTGGTTAAGGGTTGAGATAACCCAGGAAAAGAAGAAGATAGATAAGTGGCTGCTTTTAATTTCTGCTTTTATTGAATTGCTTACTGAGAGTTTGAACAAAATTTTTGCTAGTTAATGAGAGACTGAACTCTTGTTAGCTCTGAAAGAGAAAGGACACCTGCTTCCTCAACCCAAGCCTCAGATATTCTTGGGTGACTCGGAATCTTTGTAGGGTTGCCTGAGAGAAAATTTCCTCTAGGGTGGAGGCAGTCCTTCAGGGACACCCACTGCATTTGGCTCCCTAAAGACGTGTGTGCAAAGGCTGTTTTTCCCTAGAAGTTTGTTCAGACTCCACAGATCTCAAAGGAAAATTAAAATTAACATGGGAAATCACAAATCCAAGGCCAGCAAACCCTATGACAGTCAGCCTCCCATTAATACTCCTGCAGGAAGATGATCATGATGAGGATCCTTTGATAATTCTAAATGAATCTTCTGTGCACACATTAGAAAAAATCCAGCTATAAAATAAAATTAGGAAGAACAAATAGAAAGCATATATTTAATTGGTCTCTCAAAGCTTCAAAAAGAGGATTTAGAGAATTGGATCAAACTATGGTGTTTAGGTAGCAACACAGTTCTTTGAGGTATTAAAAAAAGCTGTCCTTGTCTATCTATGTATCTATGTATCTATGTATCTATCTGTCCATCCATCTCTCCTCATCCAAGGATACTTTATTCACCACTCTTAGATATAGGGGAAGGAAGAGAGGGAAGGAGAAAGAGAAACATTGATGCAAGACAGGAGCATCAGTTGGTTGCCTCCCCTATACCCCTGGACTGGGGAATCATATGTACTCAGACTGGGAATTGAACCTACAACCCTTTGGTTATGGATGACACTCCAACCAACTGAGCCACACTGGCCAGGGGAGCTGTCCTTATTTTAAAAGAGGAAAGGGTCTAGCCTTGGCTGGCATAGCTCAGTAGATTGAGCGCAGGCTGCGAACCAAAGTGTCGCAGGTTCGATTCCCAGTCAGGGTACATGCCTGGGTTGCAGGCCATGACGCCCAGCAACCGCACATTGATGTCTGTCTGTCTCTCCCCCCTTCCCTCTCTAAAAATAAATAAATAAAATCTTAAATAAATAAATAAATAAAAGAGGAAAGGGTCATTTGGAATTTGACTTGTCAAAGACATACAAATTGTGTCTTCTTATCCCAACTGCCAAAATGTAATTTTGATCCGACTTGTTCTTTTGTAAACTATAAGCCTATCTCATGACTAAAAGATCTCTGTTTCTGTCTGTCTGAGTGTCTAAGGTATGTTATAAATGTGAGATAATTTTCTACCTCTGGATGGTATTGTTAAAATGAATTTAACATTAATTTTTGATTGACTTAATTTTTAATATTAATTTTCTATTAATTTAATAATTTAATATTAACTTAATTGATTTGAAGGCAAGTGCTTATAAGTATTGGGTATTTTAAACTTCTCAGAAATGCAGAATTTAACACAAATGCTTTCCAAGTTCACACGATCTAAGATTAATCCTTAGTAAATAAAAGATAGTTTAACTTTATTGGTTTAAGTAGGACATGTTTTTCAAGTTATTGATATTAAATATAATATTTATATTTTATCCAGGTTCACAAAAATAAGTCTATCCTAATAAATGTCTTTGATATTAATGAAGTATGTTTGTGGAGATTATAAATGTCTTTATAAATCTGCCATGCTAAAGGATGCTAACTGTGTACCTCTTAGTTTTCATTAGAAATTGAGTTTTCAAAGGTTAAAAATCTCAATATATATAGGAATAACTTTGTGGTGTTTCAGAGAGGCCCTTGGAACACCTCAAAGACTTGTTTTTATGTTAAATTGCATGGGAAGCATTATAAAATAACTGATTAAAAATACTTCTAGGGTATATTGTATGGGTCAACAATGGTTGTAAATTGAATAAATAGTTGGAGCTACGGGAAACCCAAGATGGCTGATTGTTTTTTTAAGGCTCCCTGGCAAAACCATTGTTCCATTTTTGCATTACTTGATGCATCATAGTGCATTTAAGCTGGACTTAATGTTAGATGAAGGAATTTAGGAGCTGATATTAGTGAAAATAGATATCCTACACAATCACTAAGGTTTGATAAAGTTACTTCAAGAAAATGCCAAATAGGTAAACATGTCCTTTCAGTTGGCTCCCAGCAGATAAAAACTTTAAAGATCATGGACTTCCACCTGGAGATTTTGTGTACTGGAAAAAATATCAAATAAGAGACACTTTCTAACCTTGTTGGAAGGGACCTTATCATGAACCTAACTGTGAATGGACATTTACTCTTGTCTCTGACACTTGCCTCTAATAGGCACCAAAGAATCCTCGAGATCGAGGAGCTTCCAGTATCAGAGGTAGACAGTCATCCCAAGGCATCAACAAGGTCATTATACCAACAGATCAATGCTGAACTCAGAAGCCATTTGTTTGATTTTCTTGACCTGTCTACTAATGATATTAGTCATAATAATAGTTATATACATTCTTTCAACTTTTCTATATAGTCTAACTATTAATGATTACTGAAGATGTGTAACTTTTAATACTCTTTGACTTTTAATACTCTTTGTAAATGTTAAACTAGATTCAAAAGACAGAAAAATGAGATAGACAGCAAAACTTAAATCATAATAGTTCACAGGGCAGAAATAATACAGAGTGTTTTTTTCACAATGAAGGCCATCAGACCTGACTGCCTTCCATATACCTTCCCTTAGCTTTTGGGAAAATTCTACCTCAAC
The DNA here is from genome assembly GCF_004126475.2 of Phyllostomus discolor. Lineage (NCBI taxonomy): Eukaryota > Metazoa > Chordata > Mammalia > Chiroptera > Phyllostomidae > Phyllostomus > Phyllostomus discolor. The sequence continues at coordinate 52,389,099 of NC_040906.2, forward strand.
ACACATCCCATGGCTACTGTACTGCCTCATCCCCAGTAGTGCACTGTTTCAACAAGACTACGTGGGTACTGAGACTTCCTAAATATGAGCCTTTTTAGCTCTTTGAGACCACACTATTGAACCAAAAGACTGGTCATCAACACATCCTTCAGATTGATTTATGACCAAAAGAAGTAACTAAACAAAAAGGGGCTCTATAATGAATCTGGCAAGCCCAATCACAAAATAACTTCACAGGGTGATCTGATCATAAATTCCTAATGAAGAGGGCATGGTGGGTAGTCATGATCCAGGGCTATAAAAGGTTTACCTTTGCCTTAAGCAAGCCCTGTCCAATGTTCTTCATCTAGGCAAACACACCTTAGAAGTACCAGATGTAATCCTCTTTTCCAGACTCCTCAGAGGTGTAACCACTATTAAGGGGACATGGAATCTATCAATTCTCCTGCAGTCCAATCATGCAGATCTCCCAGCCTTGGTTTCTACCACCTTCATGTAATCTTCCTTACATTCCCTCCTTAATTCCAAATGTGTAAGAACTGCAAAACTGTCCTTCTCCAGAGCATTTGAGATCTTGCTTCCTAGCATGCCATCAATTTGGCTTGAATAAATTCACAAAAATTCTCTATAGGTTTGGACATTTCTTACATTGATAATAATAGAGCCTAAATTATAGGGCTGTTCCATGGATCAAATGATGTTACATATTTAGAACATTTTAGATGCAATGTTAATGTTAGCTATCATATTATGTCATGCCATTGTGTTAGGCTGGGAGAGAAGTGGGTACCTGGGTGCATTATCATCTGCCAGAATCTTCACCCACTTATGGAGAGAGAGTTTCATCCTACTAAGTAAGTATCTGGAAATTTTCAAAATTAAGGATATGTAACATATAAATATCTATGGACATTTTTATTTTCTAAATGTGATCAAAAGGGAATTTAATTTGTCCTCCAGATCACTGCAATTTAGTTGGAGCACAATAAAAATTCAATGCTTAAGCAAATAAATGGAGGCTAGTAACTAGCCAATTATACGTTTGGAGGCAAGCGGGAAAGAACAACAATCCCAGGAGACAGGGATAGCCATGGCAGAGTTGTATGTAACATAGTATATTTCCCAAGATGCCAGCCTGACCTTTTCACAAACTCTTCAAAGAGGATGCGGTGGGAATACCCCTGCTGCCGGATTCGGACTGTCTCCAGGATCCCTGTGGAGCGGAGTTGGGCCAGCACTCTCTCTTGAGAGAACTTCAGGGCCTCTCGATCATCATTGGGTTTAATGCAGCGCACGAAGTGGGGCTGTCCAACCACCATTTTGGAGAGCAGATCCATCAGAGAATACTAACGGGGAAAAAACATACACATGGAATGAGGTTGCCACAAATGTAGTGGATAGCTACAATACAGTTTGACAGGGGCCTCTAGAGCAGTTTACTGGCTTGTAAACAACTAATGGGCTTTTTCTGAGGCTGAATAAGAAACCAGCAATAGGAGATGATGATACAAGTTCTGACCAGTACTTATAACTGTCCGTGGATTGAAATGCATTCTTTAAACATCACCTAGTACAAAGTAATGTCCTCATGTGGCAGAAACTTGGCTGCTTAAGAACACACTCAGGCTACCCCTTAACTCCATCACCAGAACTGGCTCCTCTCTGGTATTCCAAGGCAATACTCCATAAACTGTATCTGTAATTTAAAATGTCCAGTTTTACAAGAGGTGTTAGTTGCTTCCTTACCCTAAGAATCATCAGAAAGTCTAAGCAAATGTTTTCCATTGGTAAGGGAAAAATTTTAAAAAGGGCAAAAGAAGCAAGAAAATTGGAAAAAAGGAGATTATAATAAAGGTACACTAACTAACTAACTAACTAACTAACTAACTATAATAAAGATAACTAACATACACTGAGTGGCTGGCACAGGGAGAAAGCACATGGAAAAGCAAAGGGTGCTTGTGAAAGGGAGGTCTTAATTGTTCCTGGGGGCATCCACTTTTGGAGTTCCTCTTTGGGACATGCCTCAGGAGTAATTACAAGCCACCCAGGAAATCAGTCCCATTATTTCCATAATCACACCTCCTACTAGTCAAAAATGGTGTTACCTAGCTTGCCAATACACCTTATTTTTTGATGTAGCATTTGGGGACCAATATTTTGAGGACACCAAACTGACTATCATAGGTACGTTTCTGCAAAACTATAAGCCAGACACTTCTCTGCTCATAGAAGGATTGGGGCTCTTGGGAATGGCTTCACAGAGGTGCTCAGAGGCTCCAAGTCCCATGGTATGGACACACACAAACCAAGACACAAGAAGATACAGCTGCTAAAGTGGACAAGATAAGAAACAAGGGGCAACTCCTGGTCAAGATGGAGGCGTAGGTAAACACAGCTCAACTCCTTGTATGAGCACAGCAAGAATTACAACTATCATTCAAAATCATCAGAAAATCCAGGTATATAGAAGTCTGACAACCAAGGAATTAAAGTAGTACTTTTCAGACTTCCAGTGAAGATGGTGGCATAGGCAGACATGTCTCACCTTCATACAACCACATCAAAATTACAACTAAAATACAGAATAACCATCACTCAGAAATCAATTTGAATGGGAAGTCTAACAACTATGAATTAAAGAAACCACATCCATCCAGACTGGTAGGAGGGGTGCAGATGAAGAACAGGCCCATCCTTCACCCACATGTGGTGGATAAAACTTCGGGAGGGATATCCTGAGAACAAGGAGTCCCGGCCAGACCCACACCAGGTGTCCCAGCCCAGGGGTCCACTGCCAGGAAGATAAGTCCCCACAACTTCTGGCTACAAAAACCAGTGGGAATTGAGTTGCTGGAAGAAACTTCTGGATCCCCAAGCAGTTCCTCTTAAAGAACCCTTGACACACTCACCTACTCAGACTCACTTTCTCTGAGCTCCAGCACTGGGGTAGCAGCCTGAAAGTCACCCGTGGCATACAAGGAGGTACTTAAGTGTCTGGCATCAAGGCTAGCAGAGGCCATTGTCTCTTTTCTAAACCCTCCTGAATACAGAGCCTGCAAGCTGGTGTGTGATATCTGAGACTCTATCAACCTGGCTAACACTGTTTGACCCATCTTGGAGATATTCAGAGACTCTGCCCAACCCAACTTAGGGACCCACCCAAGCTGCTTTTCCATATAAATGGCTGGTCTTTGCTCTTGCTTCACAACTTCCTAAATCCCCTCAAACAAGCAACAGTTGGCCTCCGTGACCCCCAGGGCTGGCACTAGCAGCAGCAAGCCTAGATTCACAGCTCGGCTTCACCAGAGAATCTCCAAACCCAGCACAAGTAGCAGCCACCTCAGATTGCTTTATAGCTCAGGCAGCATGCCCCCGGCAAAACACAGGTGGAGGCTGACCTTGGCCTTCACCAACCCCTGGAAAATCCAGGGTCAGCACACCCAGTGGACAGCTACAGACCACACTGGAGAGCCACCATCCTGTTCCTGCACAGCTGATCCTCCACAGAGGGCAGAGGTTGGTGGTCAGTGGTCACAGCCAATCCTTGCAGCTGACTGGCCTTGGTAAATCCCTCCCATTGTTCTTCCAATTGCAACCAAATCTCAACTATAAGAGGAGGGTGTACTCAGCTGACAAAAGATGCACCTTGAGTACCCAGCTTGGGTGATGGGGAGGCTGTGCCACTGGACCCTACAGGACACCTACTACGATAGGCAACACTACCAAGACAAGGAGTCAAAGCAGTTTTACCTAACAAAAACAAACATTGGGAGGCTGCCAAAATAAGGAGACAAATAAAAATGGCTCAAATGAGAGGACAGATCAAAACTCTAGAATAAGACCTAAACAAAATGGAAATAAGCAATCTTTCACATGCAGAGTTCAAAACAGTGCTTATAAGGATGCTCAAGGAACTTAGTGAGGACCTCAGCAGCATAAAAAAGAGCCAGCCAGAAATGAAGGATACACTAATTGAAATAAAGAACAATTTAAAGGGAAACAACAGTAGAGTGGATGAAGCCAAGAATCAAATCAATGACTTGAAACATAAGAAAGCAAAAAGCAACCACAGAGAACAAGAAGAAGAAAAAAGAATCCAAAAAGAAATGAGGATAGTATAAGCACCCTCTGGGGCAACTTTAAGAGGTCCAACATTCACATCATAGGAGTGCCAGAAGGAGAAAAGAAAGAGCAAGAAATTGGAAATCTATTTGGAAAAATAATGAAAGAAAACTTTCCTATTTTCAGCAGATTTCTCAAAAGAAACTTTGCAGGCTAGAAGTGATTTGCAAGAAATATTCAAAGTCATGAAGAGCAGAGAACTACAGCCAAGATTGTTCTAGCTAGCAAAGATAATATTTAGAATTGAAGGGCAGATAAAGAGCTTCCCAGACAAGAAAAAAACTAAAGGAGTTCATCATCACCAAACCATTATTATATGAAATGTTAAAGGGACTTATTTAAGAAAAAGAAGATCAAAAGTATGAAATAAAATGGCAATAAATACATATGTTAACAATTGAAGCTAAAAAACAAACTAAGCAAATAAGAAGAACAGAAACAGAATCATGGATATGGATAGCATTTTGATGGTTGCCAGGTAGGATGGAGGTATGGGGAAATGGATGAAGAGGTGACAGAATTAAGAAGTAAACAGGCAGTTACAGAATAACTATGGGGATATAAAGTACAGTATAGAAAATGGAATAGCCAAAGAAGTTATACACATGACCCATGGACATGAACAATGGTGTGGAGATTGCCTGAGGGAATGGGTGGTACTAGGTGGAGGGGGTCCAAGGGGAAAAATCAGGACAACTGTAATAGCATAGTTGACAAAATATAATAATAAAAAGGAGAAGTCTCTTCATCCAAACAGGTAGGAGGGGCACAGAATACAGAGATGCAGAGACATGGAACACATGATCCCATACCTACATGTTGTGCATAAATATCTGGAGGAATACCTCAGGGGCCTGTGATCCCAACCTCACATCAGACCACCCAGCCCAGGGTTCTAGTGCCAGGAAGATAAGTCTCCATAACTTCTGGCTGTAAAAACTAATGGAGGTTGGGGTGGCAGAAGAAACTGCAGTTTTCTCCATTTCTCCTAGTAAAGAGCAATGTATTTAGAACTTACACAGATTTACTCTCTCTGGGCTCCAGCACTGGGGCAGCAGCTGGAAGGGCACCAGTGGCATATGGGGAAAAATTGAAGTATCTGGCATCAGGGTGAGTGCTAGGGAAAAGCTTCCTCCTGGACAAAATTTCAGAGGCCAGGCAGTGGTTATTGTCCCCTTTCTTAGCCCTCCCCCACACAGAGCCAGAGAGTGGTGACACCATATCAGAGACTCCAACAACCTGGTTCACATGGGTTGCTCCACCCCAGGTGATTACATAAGGCTCTGCCCCATCCAACTTACCAGTGTACTTTTCTACAATAGGCCACATTACTTAGACAGGGGGTCAAAGAAGCTCTACCTAATACATAGAAACAAACACAGGGAGGCTGCCAAAATGTGGAGACAAAGAAATATGACCCAAATGAAAAAACAGAACAGAACTCCAGAAAAAGAACTAAACAAAATGGAGATAAGCAATCTAACAGATGCAGAGTTCCAATCACTGGTTATTAGGATGCTCAAGGAACTCATTAGACACTTCAACAGCATAAAAAAGACCCAGGCAGAAATGAAGGTTATACTAAGTGAAATAAAGAAAAATTTACAGGGAACCAACAGAGGAGTGGATGAAGCTGGGAATCAGATCAATGATTTAAAACATAAGAAAGAAAAACATATCCAATCAGAACAGTAAGAAGAAAAAAAATCAAGGGTAGGCTAAGGAGCCTCTGGGACAACTGCAAACATACCCATATTGGAATCATAGGGGTATCAGAAAGAAAAGAGAATGAACAAGAAATTGAAAACTTATTTGAAAAAATAATGAAGCAGAACTTCCCTAATTTGGTGAAGGAAATAGACATGCAAGTCTAGGAAGCACAGAGTCCCAAACAAGATGGACCCAAAAAGAACCACACTAAGACACATCATAATTAAAATGCCAAAGGTTAAAGATAAAGAGAGAATCTTAAAAGCAGCAAGAGGAAAGCAGTTAGTTACCTACAGGGGAGTTCCCATAGGACCATCAGCTGAGTTTTCAAAAGAAACTTTGCAGGCCAGAAGGGACTGGCAAGAAGTATTCAAAGCGATGAAAAGCAATGACCTACAACCTAGATTACTCTATCCAGAAAACATCATTTAGAATGGAAGGGCCGATAAAGCACTTCCCAAACAAGGTAAAGCTGAAGGAGTTCATCATCACCAAGCCATATTTATATGAAATATTAAAGGGACTTATTTAATAAAAAGAAGATAAAAATTATAAACATTAAAATGGCAATAAATTCACAACTATCAACAACTGAACCTGAAAAACAAACTAAGCAAACAAGCAGAACTGAAACAGAATCACAAACATAGAACTCATTTGTAGGATTATCAGTTGGGACATGGAAGGGAGAGAATGGGGGAAAAGTTTCAGGGATTAAGACATACAAATTGGTAGGTATCAAATAGACAGGAGGATGTTAAGAACAGTACAGGAAATGGGGTAGCCAAAGAACTTATACATATGATTCATGGACATGATCTAAGGCAGGGATTGCCAGAGGCAATTGCAGGTACTGGGTAGAGGGTGGCAAAGGAGGAGAAATTGGGACCACTGTACAGCATAATCAATAAAATATATTTGAAAAAAGAAACAAGTAGCAATTAGAAATATAAAACAATAATGATGAAACAAAGTCTGAATGCCCTCCTGTCAGAGAAGCTGTGGCAGGGATCACTACATGGATAAAGAGCTGAACACAAAGGCCATTGGGCCCCTGTAATTCATGCCCTGAGCTCAATTCTCAGCTGCCTCTGAAACAAGGTTGGCTAGATTAGAATTCTTGATTCTAGAGCCTCTTGAACTTGCTAGCTTTTTGTAAAGCCTGCTATCCATGGTGCTGGCTCCCAGGTCCTATCCTTCAGCCTGCCTGGCATCTCCAGCTCCTGACCCAGCTTCCCACCTGACTTCCCATCTCTGCAGAGCCTCTTCCTGTGATGACCCCATTTTGCAACCTTATTCGTTTGTCCCTGGAACTAGCAGTTCTGTTTTTGACGTAATAGCATCTCTACCATGAAGCTGGCTGGACATTAGCTCTGAGTTGTACATGATCTCCAAGGGGCTTCCAACCCAATCTACAATTTAAAAATAAACAAATTCATGCAAACTGGTACAACAGTGTCCATATCTTATCTTTCCTCTTATGATGTACATTTAACAGATCCCATCCAGAGACAATGTTTTCAATCAAAGGGATCATTTTACTAGAGGAAATATCAAGAATTAGTCTGTAAAGATGAGAAATAATTGGGCTCACACAAATGGGTTTGCAATGGGACAATTCAACTAAGGAAAATAAAGTCAAAGCTAAGACAGATTCTCTCAGGATCTAAACTAGATAAGCCACCTTCTGAAATTTTATTAACTACTTTGCTTTTCAGTAAATATGCTGGAGAAGTGGCTGACTCCAATAGCTTTAAGGCCAAGAAGCAGCTCAAATGCTAACAAAGTCAGCACACTCAGTGGACAGGGCTGTGTGCCAGTGGCAGAGAGGGCTCTCTGTAGACACTGGGGTTTCATCTGATCTTTCTGAGATCAGAGAACATTGTACTCAGAGGGAGAGGTTTCTGGCTGTACTCTTCTCTCTCCACACCCCCACCTTTTAAAACTGGCTCTTGTGCTTTGCTCTTATTTCAACAACCCTATCAAATCTGGGTCTCTTGTGGAAAGTGTTGGCAAGTCCTTCCTGCAAATAGGCAGAATAGAGATCAGGAAGACTCCATACCCGGAAGTAAGAAGCCATGGTCTGTCTCTTCATGTTGGTGGTTTCTTCTGGATGCCGTATTACTTCCAGAGTGTCTACCTAGAACATAAAGAACATAACCAGAGAGAGGTGGTTTGAGGAGATAGACCATTCATTTCTTGGCTTTCTGAAAATCTGAAAGGCTGTTTGGTCAAATATCTGAGGGGCCTTGATGTTTAGAATACAGTAGAGTACCTATGGGGGGAAGTTTTAAAGACATATAAAGGAAAAAAAAAGAATTTGCACAGTTCTACTCACTTGACAATGACCACACTCCACAAAGTGCTATATGACCTAAGTATAAACCCCCATCAGTGTTATTTCTATACTTCTCCATGTTCTAATGGACCCCTGGTAAGTTCTCTGATAATGTCACATTAGAACAAACTATTTCATAAAAGAAAACTGGGCAAAGACCCACAAAGCTGGGTGATTATGAAGACATGGACTCAAAGCCCAGGTTGAACTGCAGGAAATATGGTGAGTTCCAGGGGCTTTTCCTCTGTCAGACCCTGATGCTGCCACCCCTCCTGCCTTTCACAGTTCCCATGTGCTCATGTGGACCTGAACTTGGAATACCTCTGTTCCCAATCATTTGTCCCAACTACTGGGCTGACAGGAAGGAATTTATGAATAAAAACAATCATAGGAATCAATTATAAGTAGCCTGTGTTTTGTTATTGTACCTCAACAGTAAACGCCCTGCTCCTGCACACATGAAGCTATTTGGTTTGCAGAATGCACGAGTGGCATTTCAGCACTGGCCTCCACTGTGGCAGCTTCCCATCTGCTCTGAACAGGTGGCAAGGGTCTGAAGCAAGAATGTTTGAAAGGAAGATGCTACTGTCAGCACATGTGTTCTGTTCGGTGGACTGCTGTCCAGGCAGCCGCCTCCCTATGGGGTGAAGACATGTGCGGCCTTGTTCAACAAAAGTGAAAAGTGGGTGCTGAAGGAACAGAGGCATAAGGAGCAGGGAGAATAATTAGTCCTGCCTCCAGGGGCTATTTAAGAAACTGTGTGCAAAATGGAAGGAAACGCTTCAATTGGCTTGGATAAAGAAAAACAGGTTTGTTTAAGAAGGAGAATAAACATGGAGCTAACTTTAAAAAAAAAAAAAACTAGAAAGGCAACCTAAATAGTGAGTGAGCAGAAATATGGACTGTGTCTAAGGGAAACGATGGCAGGGGGCAATGCAGCTTTCTTTTTCCAGGCTGCAGACTGGATGCGTTCCCAAAGCTGTCAGTCTATTTGTATGCAGCTGAAGCAATGGTACAACCTCCTGTGGGTTTGACTTTTTAAATTTCTTTTAATGAGAAAGGAGGAAACAAAAGCTCTGTATTGAGAAGGAAGGCTGTGCTGATATAGAAAAGGAAAAAACAAATGCAGCACATCTACCACATCTGTAGTACTGTACTCTCTCCAGAGTCATCTGCCTAAAGGTTTCCTCCCATCTCACCTCCTCTTGGATGATGGAACGCAGAGTCGATAGGGTTTGGGGCAACCTATTCAAGATCAAATGAAAGGAGGTCTTAGCTAGGGTATACCTTTGGTCAGATTGTTGATTCTGAGAGTTTTCTTAAACTTTTTATCTCCTTATTTTCTTTTCCCACTACCTGACCTTCATGTACACATGTACACACATGCACACCCTAAACTTTTAGGAATTTCCCCACTTCCTTTTATTCAGAGATTCTCCCTGAAGAACCCCATCTTGCTTTGAGCCTTGCTTTTTCTCCTTCATTTCCCTTCCTTTTTATTCAAATCAGACAGCTAGTGCCACCCCTCAGGCTCTAATGCACTGTGAAGGGGCCACTGAAAAGCTCATCCACATTTCTTTTATTGGGAAAATTTACCTGTTACCACCCCTCAAAATTACAGTGGACCCTGGCATTGGAGAATTTAACACCTTAGTGCTCAGAAAATTCTTGGTATATGTTAATTCTGCTGAGACATAATTTAAAATATATAATATGTATCATTTTCAAGGTCAGTACTCATTCCCTGCAGCAAATTGGAAAAATATAGAATGAAGCACCAATTTGCACTTAAGGCTGCAAAAAGAAGTCATAAGGCTGCTGGGCTCCCCGGTATAACCACCCAGCCTGACTTTAAGTTCTGTCCTTGTACTCACAGACAGAGTAACTCCTGGGAAGTAAGTAAACACCTAAATGGTTGTTATGTGTAACCCGGAAATGCTAATACTTGTCTACAGTTCATCACCTACATTTAGTACTGTATTTTAAAGAATAAATAATATGCTATTAGAGTATTTCCTAATTTAAGAATTTGGAAAGGTCTTGGGTTGGTCAAGGGTCTCTCTCATATTTGCATAGTCACTGCTTCTCCTGAGCATATAGAGTGAATCTAACATAGGAGAGGGGCATGAGAACTACCTAAGTTAACTAAAGTCAAACAAAGTTAAGTCAGGGGCCTGCTATGTGCTGCCTGACATGGACCCTGGCTGGCCCGAGATGCAAGCAGACCATGGAGAGCATCTAGACAAAGAAAATTCCTGTAAAGATGATTTAATAGCTACTCACCCACACCTTATCGTTTACCTATACCATAAAAGGAAAACACCAGGCCACAAAATATACCTTGTAAAGGCTAAAGTTTCTCCCAAGCTTTCTCCACTATTTCCCACACCAGCAACTTTCCATATAAAGTACCGACAGATATAAGCTCACTTCTAGATGGTTGAGACCTCTCTTCCTTCTCTCATAAGAAGAGTCCACCACTCTGTCTATGGAGTGGGTTTTCTTGCTTGTTCTCTCTGCTCAATAAAACCTGCTTTTCCACTTAACCTCTTGCCTGGTTTGCATCTTGAATTCTTTCCTGCCCAAAGTCAAGAACCCTCTTGGCTCGGGGCCCACTAGGGACTTGTCCCTCTGGCTTCAAGTCTAATCGAGAAAATTTTGGACAAGGCACATTCCAGAGTTGCCTGTCTTGGCTCTTGAAACTAAGAGACCTCTGTGTGCACTGGGTCTATCATGAACTTTAGAGAATTCTGATGAATTCCAAAGTAGCAAAACCAAAAGTGATAAGCAGGTTGTTGTCTAACCTAAGAGGTTGTCTTCCTGAGCTAGTTAAGTTAATGGCAGTTTCATTTAATGGAAAAAAAAAAAAAGCCTCTTGGAAATAATCCAGAAAGGAGATTCTATCAGGGGGATCATCTAGCAAATAGTTCTTCCCAAAGGTGAGAATTTCACAAGAAAAAACCAACCCATCCCAAAGTATGTTTTAAGTTTTTACCTCACAGGAAGAAAAGAAGACTAGACAAACTTTCCTAGGCTCTGGGGGTGTGTGCTATCGAGAACACTTTTGGAATTAGGCACACATGGTTCAAATTCTGGCTCCTTCACTTACAAGCTATGTGGCTGTGAACTTGTTATTTAACTTCTCAGAGCTCCCGTTTTCCTTATTAGTAAAAAAACACTGCCTTGCACACAGAAGAAATCAGTCAGTTCCTCTCCCATCATTAGTGTATTTGATTTAGTGTTAGTGTGGTGATCAGTATCAAGGACGCAGGGTTTTGTTCCATGGCAAAAGTAAGGACTAGTGTTAGCATAGTTAACTAGTTATTAATAAAGGAAGGAAGAAAATGGAATTAGACATTAAGTCTGATTAACTAGGAAGCTGTAGTGTTCACATACTCCTTAGGAGACTGCTGCATCCTCCACCAGACAGATGCTAATCCCCAAGTGAGCGGGAAGAACTGGCTGTCCAATCTCCCTGGAGGATGACCAGCTTGTTAACTGGGATTACTGGGGTGGGGGGTCGGTGGCAAGGGAGATAAAACAGTAAAGGAGAAATTCCTTTGCTGGGTGCGGTAGAAGCCACGATGGCACAGAGAAAGGTGAGTACACGCACAGTAGGAACCAGCTGATGAAGCAGAGCTTTGAAGCATCCACAGTAGGAGAAAGAAGAGGAAAGGACTGGATAGGATAAGGGCACGAAACGCCAGAAAATCCAGAAAAGGGATGGCATAGGGGGAGGCACCAGCACAAAGCTGCAAAGAATTAGGGAGAAGATTGGTTAGTTTGAAAGAAAGCTTACCCCTTCCCAAACCCAAGGAAAGGTAATCAAAGCTTAACAAAAGCCCATCTTGGTGGTGCATGTTCAAGTTCTCTATCCGATGCAGCCACATGGGCCTGGGTGTGTCAGCTGATCTGGCCAGAGCGCAGCCGGGAGCAGAGACTCTGCAGGACTACTGGAGCCCAGAGTGATGGCATCACACTTCTGGATCCTGACCCTCCTGGTGGGCACTTATGCTCACCAGGGCCAGCACTTCATCCACAGCAAGACGGAGCTGAGCCACCTGGTTGTGGATGAGACACTGAGCACCGGGGGCAAGTCTTTTGTTTTTACTCCAACAAGTCTTGCTACGATTGCTCACATCCTCCTGTGTATGAATCCCCAAATGCTTGTCACACAACTCTGTTAAAGAGTCCTATTTCTACTGGCAACACTAGCTCCTATGCAACACAGAAAGATCTTTTTATTTATTGGCAGAGAAAACAGCCAATGAGACCAATTTCAAAATGATTCGTAGAGCCAATATTCTGAATAAAATCAGTATACCTTTTTCCTAAAACACCAATTTAAACAATAATATAAGTCAATTGGAGCTGAACAAGCTGGCTTTTTGCCCACATGACCGATGCCCTGCTGGGTTCCCTGTGAGATGTGCTGGTTAGCCTTCAAAGTCGTCATGAGCAAGCTTTGTAAACTATAGTACAGACCCCAAGCCCATAGGAAATGAGCTTGCTTTCAGATGGTTATCAAAATGTGAATAATAAAACATTTATTGTTTCCAATGGGAAATAACTATACTGAACACTTTGCCTACATTGTCCTTGAATTCTCAGTGACCCCATGACATCAGCACTCTTATTACTCCCATTCTACATAGGAGGAAGTCAAGGCCCAGAGATTTTAGGTAAATTTCCCAGCCTTGCAGTTCGTAGTTGGCCATAGCTAGAACTGAATCCTCCTCTGACTCCAAAACCTACTTCTTAAACATTATATACTGCCTTATATATGCTATAGACTGCATAGAAATATGGTTGACGTAACTTATAAAAACAGTCTGAAAGCATGGGATTATTAAAAAGATTTGCCTCATCTGTCAACTAAATTTACTCTAGGATAAAGACATAGACTCCAGAAAGTCTCATAAACCATCTATTTCAGTAATAAATGAAACACTGAAGGGTTTTTTCCTCTGGTCTTGGTTAGTACCCGCTACTTGCATCCTGAAACCTCAGAAGTGCTTCTATTTATCTTCTTGACAAGGCCTTTTGCCAAGAAATGTTACTGCTATCAAGTGACCCATCCATCTCTTAAGGAAAATGTCCCCACAACACTGCTCCTCTCAAAAGCCCCCGTAGCACTAACTAGGAAAGCGAGGCTGGCCCGACCTGGCCCGGGTGGGGGCGTGGAGTGTGTCCGAGGCCAGTTCCTGTGAGGCCACCTCTGTTCTTTTTTCTTGGATGAGGCAGAAATGAACTGAAGGAGGTTTTTCTTTTTTCTTTTTTTCTCTTAGGCTATTGTGGCTGTATTGCTTATTTGTTATTAAATACATTATTTATGCCCTGTCTGGTGTGGCTCAATGACTTGAATGCTGGCCTGCAGACCAAAGGGTTGCTGGTTCCATTCCCAGTCAGGGCACATGCCTGGGTTGCCAGGCCAGGTCCTTAGTAGGTGGCGCGCAAAAGACAACTACACAGTATGCTTCTCTCCCTCTCTTTCTCCCTCCCTTCCCCTCTCTCTAAAAAGAAATAAATAAAATCTTTAAAAAAATGAGTACATTATTTAATCATCAAAGTAAACAGAGATAAGAAAATCCAGAGATGTGACCTGTTTATCACTCCATTACCTTTAACTTAATTGTTTCTTGGTGTTAGTATACATAATGAATGTTAACCAGCCAGTCCTAGAGATTCTTGCCAAACATAAGATGGAAGGATGGAACAGGTAAAAACATTTTACAGTAAGAAATTTATTAACACCTCTTACATCCCCTTTGCATAGACAAGTATACTGCCCATTTTTCAGAGGGCAAAGCAGAGCAATAGCAAAGGGTTTTGTTTCTTTCCTCCCCACTGACTCCATTTGGTCCTCATTACCCTCCTCTGTGGATTGGTGATTGCTTCAAGCAAAAGTGCTTTATCTCTTCCAAATGGACTTTATTTTCAAGTATCATTGTTCTGTATCTTAAGTGGTCTTTCTAAGAATCAGGTTAAAAGGTCCAGAATATGCCACAGTGGCACGTGAATTATTCTGAGCTGAAGACATGTAAGAATCAAGAATGGCAAGAATATTTTTCTGAACTCCCTTTCTTTGCCCAGAAGCAGAGCCTTGCAAAAGAATTCAGCTGCCATACTCCATTCTGGGGGTTTTGTTACCAGGGAAGATTGACTCCTGTCACCAGAGATGACAAGTCAGCATTGGGATAAGAAATCGCCTAAACAGACATTATCATAAAACTATTGTACCTTCCATCTATTCCCCTAAGGGGCCATTTTAGGGGAGGGACACAAAAACTGGATTTTATTTATAAAAAATTGTGTATTTATTCTTACATGTTTCAACTTCAGTCACCTTCAAAATACTCTCCATCTGATACACTACACCTATCGAGACTTCCTTTTTACTGTTTCAAACAGTTTTTGAACTCATTGATTTTTATGCCTTTTAGTGCTTCTGCCATTTTTTGTTTCACATCTTCCACATTGGCAAAATGTCTCCTTTTGAGGACTTTTTTCATCAGAGGAACAAACAAAAAATGTTGCTGGGGCAAGATCAGGTGAACAGGGAGGGTGGGGGACGGGAATCATGCTCTTTTTGGTCAAAAACTGCTGAACACACTCAGTGTGGTGTGGGCAGTTTGCTCTTAAGTCACCCATCATGAAATGGGCAAACACGTTGAAAGAGTCTCCAAAAAAATTCACTGAAGCAGAACACAGCCTCTCACAACAATGCCAGCTGGTGCACTGATACACATGGGTTCCTAGAACACTGACTGACCTAGAGAGCAGGGGAAGCCTGTACTATAAGGCACCTTCCTTCCAGAAGATGACTCCCATTTTGGGGGGAACTCCCCCTCGTATTTTTCCCAGAAGTCATTTGTTCTCCCAAAAATGTCTCTCTCCTCATCTCCTATTAAGATGGAATATAAGCCTCAAAAATCTAACTCTCTGAGTCATTTTTCTTGGCAAACTCCTGTATGTACATGAATAAATTATGTTTGTTTTTCCTCTTGTTAATCTATCAGTTTGATTTATTTCATAGTCCCCCAATGTGGAGAAAATATTTTTTCTTTTTTACATAGGATTTTAAAGGATTCCATAATGTTGTGTCAAATGTCCTAATTCCTAATTCCTAAATGCCTTAGTCTCTTTTCCACATTGCCCATGTAGTGGGCCAGATAAAGGAGACTAATGTTGCCCACCTAGAATTGTTCCCAGGCAGGCACCTTTCAGTCCATATTATTTGGGCACAAACCTATCACTCACCTTGGCTCTCCCAGTACCGAAATGTGGAGGCAAAGATCTTGAGGCTGCTGTTATTCTGGCTCTTGTCTGAGCCAAGTTACCTGGGGAAAAAAGGACAAAAATGTTAAAGTAGAGTAAAGTGAAATAGGATCATGAGTAATTTTCTCTTTGTGTTATATTTTTCTGAATTTTTTAAAAGATTTTCGCCCTGGCTGGCATAGCTCAGTGGATTGAGCGCGGGCTGGGAACCAAAGTGTCCCAGGTTCGATTCCCAGCTAGGGTACATTCCTGGGTTGCAGGCTATAACCTCCAGCAACCGCACATTGATCTCTCTCTCTCTCTCTCTCTCCCCCTACCTCCCTTCCCTCTCTAAAAATAAATAAATAAAATATTTAAAAAAAAAAAAGATTTTCTATGAATTTGAAAAGTTTGGGAAAATTTGAATGGGGAACTTCAATGATATAAATTATACACATATTATAATAATTATAAGTAATAAATATTTTGTCAAACATTTATTATATAGATTTAATTTCTATTAATTTCAAAAGCAAAAAAGAAACAACAATAAGTCTCCAATTCATTCAACAAACTAGGAATAGGAAGGCCATATATGAAAAGAACACAGCTAACATACTCAACCGTGAGAAATTGGGAGATATTCCTCTAAGATCAGGAACAAAACCAGGTGCCCCCTGTTACCACTTCTATTCAACATAGTACTGGCAGTCTTAGCTAAAACAATTAAGCAAGAAAAAAAATAAACGTCATCCAAATCATAAAGAAAGAAGTAAAATTATCTCTGTTTATAGGTGACATGTTCTTATATGTAGTAAATCTTAAAGATCCCACAAAAAAGCTGCTAAAACTGAAAAATGAATTAAAAAACAATTAAAGGATTTAAGAATCACATACAAAAAATCAGTTGCATTTCTACACTAAGAACAAAAATCTTAAAAGTAGATTAAGAAAGCAATGCCATTTATAACAGTATCAAAAAGAATAAAATACTTAGAAACAAAGGTAACCAAGGTGAAAGACTTATACACTGAAAATTACAAAGCATCCCTGAAAGAAATTAAAGACACAAATAAATGGGAAAACATTCTGTTGTGGAGAAGAAAAAAAAATCTTTTTCTTCTACCCATTTATATTCATTGCCTGGGGACCTGAAAACTAGACCAGAGAAAAACAAGCAGTTTATTAACACGTACATTACACATAGGTGTACACACAGGAGTACCCAATGATGAGTAATTCAAAGGGGTGGCTAGAACATCTAAACAAAAGGACAATAAGTTTGTAAAGTTACAAAACAAAGGAAAAGAACTTTGACTTTTTCAGGCAACATATTGTAGGAAGGTAAATATATGGGGAAGCTAATGAAAGATAAGGGCTAGTTAGTAAAGTTTATTCTTCTGGTACTGTTTCTCGGCTGTTATAGAGTGTAGAGTTGTCTCTGGTGATTAAATTCTGTCCTTCCTGTTAGGGGGAGGAGGGAGGGCAAAGAGCTTTTAAAAATTTATGTCCTGCTTTACAGATTTATATTCTGCTTTTAGGCAAATAGGGTGGTGGACAGAGAGCTTTTCTTACATCTGCTTCTCAATTATCTTCAGCTCCAAATAATCCTTATGCCAACGTGGTATATACTGGGGTTGCATAGTCTGCCACCCTACACTGTGTTTTTGGATGGGAAGACTTAATATTATTAAAATGTCCATGTTACCAAAAGAGAACTACAGATTCAATACAGTCCCATCAAATTCCCAATGGTATTTTTGCAGAAATAGAAAAAACAATCTTAAAATTTATATGGAACCACAAATGACCTGGAAGCTCCAAAGCAATCCTGAGAAGGGGGAAAAAAAGCTGAAGGCCTTACACGATCTGCTTTCAAAATATATTATAAAGCTACCGTAACCAAAACAGAATGGTACTGGCATAAACATAGACATATAGATGAATGAAACCAAACTGAGAGCCCAGAATGAAACCCACGCATATAGAATCAGATAATCTTTGACATGGTGCCAAGACTACATAATGGGAAAAGGACTGTCTCTTCAACATATGATATTGGGAAAACCGGACATTTACATAAAGAATGAAACTGGTGTCTATCTTACACAATACATATGTGGCGTCCAGAACAAATCACCCCAAAATGTCCTTCTGTGGTATGCAAATTATTTTGAGCTAAAGGCAACTTTAGCCTGAGGCTCAGGAGAAACTTCTGCCTCCTACCCTTAACTGCCTAGAATGATTCAAATTAGAGACCTTGTCAGTAAAAGATTACCAGTGATAGCCTTTTTGACCCATCTTTTTAGCAGGGAAAACTTTTATTTACTATACATCTGCTCTTCTTATCATTCTTCAATGACCCTTTGCAGCACCAAAGGTGCATTACTTCGCCTCTAGCTCAGAATGTCTTATATACCTCAAGCTCACTTTCTATCTCTGAACCTTTCCTGCATGTGGGGTCTCTGACACTCTCATGTATGCAGGGTCCCATACATATGTGTGTATTAAATTTGGTTAATTTCTTTTGCTAATCTGTCTCATGTCTATTTGATTATTAGATCAGCCAGAAGAACCTTGAGAGCAGAAGAAAGTTTGTTCTTACCCAACACATGAAAATCAACTCATAAATGACTAATGACTTACAAGTAAGACCTGAAACTATAAAAATCCTAGAAAAATGTAGGGAGAAACCTTCATAACATTGGCCTTAACAATGATTTCTTCAATACAACACCAAAAGCACAGGTAGCAAAAGCAGAAGTAGAAAAGCTAGACTACATGAAACTTAAAGATTTTGCATAGAGAAGGAACCATCAACAGAGAGAAAAGGCAGCCTACAAACCAGAAGATATTTACAAACCATGTATCTGACAAGGGATTAATTTCCAAAATACACAGTTAACCTTGAACTAAATGTCCAAACCTGTTAAGAATTTTTATGAGAGTTTATTTAAGCCAAACTGATGATATGCTGGGAAGTGAGCTCTCAATAGCTCACAGAATAACAGTTTGCAGTTTCTTTTATACTTATGGAATTAAGGAGGAATTTAAAGAAGATTATGTGAACAAGAAAGAAGGCAAATAACAACAAAGCCCAAAGTGTGTAGAAGAAAGGAAATGGTAAAGATAAGAGCAGAAATAAATAAAATAGACTAAAAAATACAAAATATCAATGAAACCAAGAACTGGTTCTTTGAAAAGATAAACAAGATTGACAAACTAACCAGACTCATCAAGGAAAAAAGAGAGAGGAAACAAATAAATAAAATCAGAAATGAAAGGGAGAAGTAACAACTGACACCAAAGGAAAACAAAGGGTTGTAAGACAATAATATGAACAACTATATGCCAACAAATTGGACAATCTAAGTGAAATGAATAACTTCCTAGAAATATACAATCTTCAGAACTGAATCAGAAAATGTGAATAGACAGATTATAAGTAATGAAATTGAAGTACTAATAAAAAGTACTCCCAGCAAACAAAAGTCCTGGACCAGATGGCTTCACAGGTGAATTTAACCAAACATTCAAAGAAGAATTAACATCTATCCTTCTCAAACTATTCTAAAAAGAACAAGAGGAGGGAAGACTCTTGAGCTCATTTTACAAGGCCAACATTATCCTAATTCCCAAACCAGATAAAGACACTAAAAAGAAGGAAAATTATAGGCCAATATCCCTGATGAACAGAGATGCTAAAAATTCTCAAGAAAATATTAACAAACTGAAACCAGCAATACATCAAAAACCATACACCATTATCAAGTGGGGTTCATTCCAGGAATGCAAGGTTGGACAATCTCCACAAATCAATAAATGTGATACACCACATAAATGAGGTGAAGGATAATAATCACATGATCATATCAATAGAGGCAGAAAATACATTTGATGAAATATAGCACCCATTTATGATAAAAACTCCCAACAAAGTGGGAATAGAGGGAACATATCTCAACATAATGAAGGCCACAGATGAGAAGGCCACAGATGAGAATCCCACAGCCAACATCATACTCAACTGGCAAAACCTAAAAGAGTTTCCCTTAAGACCGGGAACAAGACAGGGACGTCCATTTTCACCTTTCTCATTCAACATAGTGCTGGAGGTCCTAGCACAGCAATCAGGCACGAAGAAGAAAGGAAAGGCATCCAAACTGGAAAGGAAGAATGACAGGAGACTGGATATAGAGAACCATAGGATTCCACCAGAAAAGCTACCAGAACTGATAAATGAGTTCAGTAAAGTAGCAAGACACAAAATATTCAGAAATCAGTTGCATTTTATACACTAATAATGAACTAGCAGAAAGAAAAACTAAGAAAACAATCCCACTTACAATGTCATCAAAAATAAAATACCCAGGAATAAGTTAACCAAGGAGGTAAAAGACCTGTACTTGGAAAAAAATTTAAAAAGAACTACCATATGATCCAGCAATCCCACTTCTGGGTATTTATCCAAAAGAACTGAAACCAGAATCTTGAAGAGGTATTTGTGCCCCAGTGTTCATTGCAGCCTTATTCACAATGCCAGGAAGAAGAAACAAACTAAATGTTCATCAGAGGATGAATGGATAGAGAAAATGGGGTACATGCATATGTGGACAAAAAGGGGGCCACATGCTAAACCTGACAAGCTCAGGGGAGGCCTGCATGGCAGCCTTACAAACTCAGAGACTAAATGTAACCACGTAGAATAGTCTGAAATTAAAACTTCCTAACAAAAAGCAGGCCACAGCAGGCAGTCCTGTCCTAGACCAGCATCTTCCTTGACAAAGGTCAACCTTTACTTTAACTGCGCCTGTCTGTTGTCTGTTTGCATCTACGATAACATACCTTTGGAACATCAGTGCACTTCCCTCTTTTCCAGACCCCTCAGGATACAATTCCCCACTGGAGCAGGAGACCACAGAACCTCTCATTGTTATCTTGTTGCACAAATACCACCTTTTGTGCTACTCACGTTAATTGTTAACTATCCTATACCTACCACGTGTCTATTTTACTCTTTATCCAAACTCAGGGACTTCCCCCACTTTGCTTTCTCCCGCCTCCCTAAATACACCATCGATGAACTTCATATAGTGTTGCATATATCTCATCCTTTGATTCTGATGTATAAAATAAACAGTAAAACTGCCATTCTTTGGCGCATTTTCTCAATTATGTTGAGATTTTTTTTTGTCATCAGGTTGGCTCAAATAAATTCATAGAAATCCAGGTTTGGATGTTTCTTATATCGACATTTACAATAGAATATTCAACATTAAGAAAGAGGGAAGCCCTGCCATTTGAGACAACATGGATGGACCTGGAGGACATCATGGAAAGTGAAATAAGCCAGGCATAGAAGGACAAATACTGCATGTGTCCCTTTATATGAGGCACCAAAAGTCATCACATTCCCAAGAGCAGAGGAGAACGTTGGTTGCCAGGGCCGGAGTGGGGCACAGGAAAATGGGGGAGCTGCTGCGCTATGGGTATAGAGTTTCAGTCAGACCAGATGAAAAATTTCTAGAGATCTGCTGTACAACAATGTGCATGTAATGAACAAGACTGCACTGTACACTTAAAAACGTATCCGGAGAACAGATTTCATGTTACATATTTTTATCACAATGTTTTTTAAAAGCCTCTGCTTAGGGCACTGCTACTCATTTTTTAAAAAAATGATTGTATTTATTTATTCTTAGAGAAAGGTGAAGGGAGGGAAAAAGAGAGGGAGGGAAACATCAGTGTGAGAGAGAAGCATCTATTAGTTGCCTCTCACACGCCCCAACCAGGGACCTGGCCTGCAACCCAGGCATGTGCCCTGACTGGAAATCGAACTGGCAACCTGTTGCTTTCCTAACCAGTTGAGCTACACTGGTCAGGGTGGCACTGCAACTCCCTGAAGATGATTATGGAAGAAAAAAGAAGTTGAGTGTTTTCCCTAAAGAGAAGGTGAGTAACAGAGAACACCACTGCTAGGATCGAAGACATGCTGATGAGCAGGACTGGCAGTATGTGTCCCTTGGCAGGCAGGGAGGAACCCAGCCAGCCACAGTGGAAGTATGGGCAGCAGCCTCTTGAATTCTTTGCATTTGCCAGGGGCCTGACCTTGAACAAATTAGCATCTCAGAGCTTTGGTTTCCTTGTGTATAATTGGAAGACAATACTACCTAATTCTCAGAGTTGCTATGGGCATTCATGGAAATTCACAAAAACCACTGTCAGTATTGGGCTTGTACAAGGTTAAATGCTCATTTCACATTATTAGCATTGATATTCATTACTAATATTATTATTTTCGGTCAACAGTTAACATAGGTCTCAAAGAGAGTAGAAGGCAAGGGAATCTCAGTAATTTGCCACTGTGAGCAGTGGTTGGGTAAAAAACAAGTGAAAGATAAGAAAAAATGATAACAGAACTCCCCTTTGAACCTCAATCTCTTAGTCACTCCGGTTCCTTCTGCTTTTTACTTCTGAAGGGTCTGAGCGGCCTGCACAAACTCTCTTCTCCCCTGTTTCACCACTCAACTCCCCTTCGTCCTCTCTCATCTCTAGCCTCCCGAACCAAGGGAAGAGATCTGTTTATATTTTTACCTATAATGCCTTTTGTTTCTGTAGCAAAATAAAAAGTTGTCAATGCAAGGAAATGCTGCAATTTGTGCATATGCAAGACACCCAAGATTTCAAAGTTTTTAGCAAGTCTAGCACAAAGATGTCCAATGTTTTCTCTGGCGATATCTTCAGAGGCTAAACTGTGATTAATAGCCCAGAAAGAACCCTTTGAAGCAGGATTGGTGACATCAAAGTTGTAATCCAGGGGTGGCAGGAGCTTAATAATGAGTGGGAAGCATTTTCACACATTTCAAAAGGATTTACAGCACGAATAAACAATAGGCCTCAGCAGATGTGCCACACACACCTTTTAGAAACATAACCTATAAGACGTGTCCATTTTAATTTAAATGTAAATAAAGTGTTCACACTTCTTTCAAATGTTAAGAGCATCCTCAGGACTTTACCCCTAGACAGCATCTTTGGCTAAGGGTGCCTCACCGCCCCAGACCACCCTCCTGCACTTCCCCTAAGTGTGTGTGGAGAGAAAAAGGAAGTCAGAGGCATTTAATGGAATTTATATCCTATGTGGGAACTGGGTTAAAAAAGAATCTGAAGTGGAGCTTGCAGTGATCCCACACAATTTTCCTGCTTCCAACTTTAAGGGAAAGAGACAAGTGGTCTGAAGACAGAGCAGGAACTTTTAAAAGATGACAATTTCCCGCCTGCTTCAGAGGATTTTCATCTCTTGCAAAGTATCCGACACCCACGATTTCATCTTCAGTGGCCTCTAAAAATTGCCCCAAAAGATGGGTTGCTGTTTTAAACAATCGCTCGTGGAATTCGGCTTCCCTCTGCTGCCCCCTCTGGGTGCACAGGATTTGTTGCAGGGTGTCAGCGGTGACTACTGGTGGGCATTTCTTTGGGAAGTTTTCCTGTTTTAATTTTCCCTAGCACAAGAAATAGGCCAATAAGCCAACAAACTGTTGCAAAGCAATGCTGAAATGTAAAAGGCTTGTGTCAAATTGCTACCAAAAAAGAAGCTGCAAAGAAAAAAACTCAAATGCTTCAGTTCATCTGTTAGCAGATTAAGTTATCCAAACAGACCTGAGGACTGAAGCAGTGTACCCAACAGTCAGCTTAGATACTGAGGCCCCAAATCACACCCTGCTGTCTACATGAAAATGACCTGCTGCTATTCCTGTCTTTTAACATGAATTTCATTTCCTGGGAGTCTCCAGTCCCCACAAATGGTTTGATTATTCATTACCAGAACTTCCCTAAAGAGCCAGGACCCATCAACTCTTCAATGGAAAATGTCCACAGACATGTCAAGCCCTATGATTCTACAGACCCCTCACTTCAAAATCCTCAGCTCACTGTTTCCACCAATTGTGGACTTTGCATTGTGTGTGATCTTGACCCAATCCCAACCCAGCCTCCTTGCTTTGAGAGACTTGCTTTACATCGAATTTGATCTCTCAATAAATTCTGATCTGCTTTTCCTTCTCCCAGACACTGCCAAAGCTTTGAGAGGTGACAATTTCTCAATGAACTTTGCTTTGTCTTATCAATAGGTTGTGTGAACACCATTTAGGGAGTCAGTGAGGGACAGACCCATGCTAGCGAGATGCCTGCAGTGACTGAAATGCTCTAATTTCTGTACCTAATAAAAAAGCAAGGAGTTAAATTCAGTAGCTGTATAAAATGTACTATATAGTACTTTGTATGTTTTAAAAAACAACTTAGTTTGTCTTTATATAACTATATCCTAAATCTATAACAGTATCTTGCTTTAGATTCAATACAATGAAAAAAAACTCAAAATAGCAACAAAAAAAGACACAGTTGTAGGAGGCCAGGAGAGAAAGTATGAACTTTGATTTTAATGGTGGGGCGGGGATGGAGTAAGAGTTCCCAGCCCACTTAATCTCTCAAGAAAAGAAGACCTGGCTAGTGTGTCTAGGATTGAGTGCCAGCCTGTGAACCGAAGGGTCACTGGTTCCATTCCCAGTCTAGGGCATGTGCCTGGGTTATGGGCCAGGTCCCCAGTAGGGGGTGTGCAAGAGGCAACCACACATTGATGTTTCCCTTTCTTCTTCCCTTCCCCTCTCTCCAAAAGTAAATAAATAAAATATTAAAAAAAGAGAGAAAAGAACATGGATAATTTATATATATATGGAAGGGGCTATAGTTTTGTGGAGGAAAGAAATCAAGAGCAAATAAGAGGCCAATTGTGCTCCTGGCTGTTTTACTGAAGAAAGATATGCACTCTCTCTTCTGAATACACAACCTTGCCTTTATCACGCATGTGAGAAATTCAAAGCCCAAAAGAAACTCCTTTCCCACTTCTGTATTGACTTTAATAGGCAATTGTTGGCATCTCAATGAATTTCTGGATGATGAACACCTCTAGACTATTCACTTGAAGGAAGCCAAGCCAATGTTTTCACTGTTTTTTTTTTCTTTTTCATTTAGAATGTAAACTACAGCTTTAAAGATTTGTGACCCAGAGATTTTCAAATTTGTAGAGCTGAGGAAAAATAGTAATTCTTCCCTTCTCCCATTCAGTTTTAAAACACATGAACAGGATAGGATGTCAGTCCAGCAAACACCTGTACCAATCATCAGAATGTTTCAAGGTAACAAGGCTTCTCTTTCTTAACTAGGTCAATAGTGGAGCCAAGGTGTCTGTGTTCCACATTTCATTGCCACACTGGCGGAAGCTGCCAGTTCAGTCTATATTAATAACAAGAATCTGCCCTTAATACAGCCAGGTTAAAAAAGCTCTGGGTATTGTTTGCCTTCCCCACATTTTTGGTGGAGTTGGCTTAGAAGTAACATGGCTGCTATATGGCATGGCATGCATTCACACGAGTACTGGAGCCTAGGCTGATGATATCCATCTAAGAAGAATTGACCCATTCAGAAAAGAATGAAACCCACACACGTCTATCAGCGCCCACACTGCTGATAGGTAAGAATCACATATTCCAATCTCAGAGCCATACCCATACGCAGCAGAGTGGTTTCTAGTCCAGTCAGGTCTAGTCCTGGACACAACTCTAATTTTGGCAAAGGATATATTCAAGTTCCCCTACACCTCTTTTCCCATCCCTATTCCCGCTTCTGGAGGTGCAGAGTGGTTTTAAGGCTGTGTCTCCACCTTACCCTGACAACCAGTTCCCCTACTTCCATGCCCTGCCCCGAACTCTTCCAGGCAGTACCGACCTCTTCCATATTCCCATCAAAACTTTCCTATCTCTGTTCCAAATCTTCAGTTACTAGTTCTCTTCTGACAACTAATCCAGGTCTAATTTATTCATGGATAGATAAATGTATCACTTCACTCAAGTGAGACGTTTGTATGTGAAGGAGAGCAGAATTTGTCACCAGGGCCATATTACACTGTTCCTTGTAGTTCCCTCTCACGAAAGGTCCACCCCTCTCACACCGCATTGCTGGACACTGATCTTGATGAAGCTGCATAACCACAGAGGGTTAGTTCCATGGATGCCATGGCAGAACGCTATGGCACACGAGTGGAGGACCATTGATCTACTCGAAATCCTTGTTTGACATATAATTCCAAGTCACAGAGAGTAGAAGTGATCAAAATTCCATGGCAGGCCTGGGATAAGAATCTAGGTTTCTCAGTTTCAAGTTTGGTGTTTTCATTGCTTTCATGCAAATGGAAGAGAACCAAAGACGTGCTTACACTTCCAAGTGCTCAGTTATCATCTCGCACAATGGAAAGGTAATAGCCTCTTGTTTTCTAAAGCCCTGTGTGGCTTTCTCAGTCTTAATTGAAATCACAAAGAAACATAATGTGCTTCACATAGGGAAATCATACAACTGGCCCACCATCAATAGATAACTTGAGTGGGCAATTTATTTAGGATTCTAGTAATTCAATTAATTCAATTCTATGAATTAATCCTAATTCACAGGATTAATCATACTATGGAATGACACTTTTCTACATGCAACTACCTGCCCCATATGGGACTTTACTCAAGACTCTGGCCTCATTAGCATTTGTAGTAAATGGTATGAGTGACTTAGAGACTTATATCCAAACCATTCAACTCTGGCCACAAAGATGGATAAACACTCTGCCTGAAGGCCACTGGAAGAGCACAATAGCAAAGCTTGTGCCTATGGTTTCTCCAGTAACATGTGATGTCTTAGTAAATCCTTCCTTTGCCAGGTTTCCTCCCTCCAAAAATTGCCTCTGTGGTTAGTGAAGGGGTTCAGAACAGTCCTCCCCCAGATGTACTACTTTGGCATGTGGGTTTTTTTGAGCTGAAGAAAATCAAAACCTTGTGGGCTTAAGAGAAACTTTTACCTCTCCCTTAAAGAATTTAAGTTTGGGGCCTTGCCAAAAATAGAAGCTATCACCAGAGATAACTTTTCACGACCTATTTATAGGGCAGCCCAAAATTCTAATTACTGAACATCTGCTCTTCTTATTGTCCTGTGAACTACCCTCCTCCCTGCTGAAGTCTCAGGGCATCTTACCTCATTCCATAGTTCAGGATGTCATACACAACTCATGTTACCGTTCTGTCTCTGAAACTCTCATATGCGGGGTCTCTGACTCACTCATGCATGTGGGGTCCCTGGATGTATGTATGTAATTACATTTGGTTATTTTCTCTTGTTAATCTGTCTCATGTAGATTTGATTATTATACCAGCTGAAGGAACCTAGAAAGGTAGAGGAAAATTTTTCCTCCCCCACATTAGTACTTTCATTGCTAGAGAATGGCAAGTAACTTGTTTTTGTGCTTGTAATTTTAATTTGCTCTCCTCATAGCTGATCACCATCAGCGACTAGCAATGACTCCGTTTCTGTGATCTCTTTTCAGTTCCTCCTCTTTCTTCACTTTGCTGTTGTGGCTAAAGTGAGTTTATTTAGATGTCTAGTTTCTATATTAGTCTTCTTCATTAGCACATGAGAAAGGGGACAAAGGTCTACTGTTTTGCTCCCTTACTGCAATATCCTAAAGATTAAGTAATTCAAGGAGCTTATCTTCAACATCATAATATATATTCTCCTAGTAAAAAAGTGTGCTTTTTTCAATTTGCTTGTTAGCAAATAGCAGGCATTTTGAAAAAAATTAGGTGCTAATATGAACGCAGTCATCACTTACATAAATCTTTGTTTTTCCTATTGAGTCTTCGAAAGTACTGAAGGCTAACTTTTTATTTGTAGGTTTCCAAGTCTAATTTTCACATATTCCAATTAATTTTCTTTCTTTTAAGGGGTGACTATTCCCTATCACCTAGCTCCTTTATTTTTTTTTAATGGACCTCATCTGAACATTCAGGTCTACATCATTGAGAAAAACTACAGAAGCTTAAAAATCTAGGAAGTAAGGACAGGTATACTGAGAAAGGTAACACTCTATAGGAGAAAAAACTTACAATGGACCTAATTGGCCAGTGTTACTCTAAGGCCAGCATTACAGCTAAGCTACACTGCCACAGGTTTTCTGCATATCCACATTTCATATAAATATGAACTTTGGTTTTACTAACTCATAAAATGGCCATGCCCACAAAGCTTCTTCTACTGACCCTGACATGTATCGTGGTGTTGAAGGATGAAGTTAATGTAAGTTTACTTTCTTAAGTTCAGGCTTTGTTTCTTTTTTGAGACCTTGGCTTTATGGAACTGTGATGCAGCATCCATGACTTCAAAAACTCTCTAAATTAAAGTCTTACTCTACATGCTTGGGATGCAATTAATTACTGCTTCATTTTTAAGAATAGGACCTATTGTGAATAAAGGCCAATAACAACAACAAAACACATTATTTCTCTGATGAAGAAACTCCACAAGCATCACAATGCTATGCTAATTGTAGAGGTTACGGTTGGTCAGTGCACTTGTCGCCTGAGTCCTTTTAAGTCAATGCAAATATTCTACCTTATATTGACCATTTTCTTTAGAAATGATTTGATTCCTTATAGAGATTAAACTCTTTAAAGCTAGGCACTTAGTACTTCTATTCCCATTCATTAATTCAAAAAACATTCCTTCACTACCTGCTATAAGATTTGCCAAGTTCCCCACACAAAGTTAAGTTTACTGAAGATGCTTTAATGCACAGAACAACATTTTAAATAATTTCTACCCTTGCCTTCTATAGATGGATCATCTCGTCCATCTCTTGGCAAACTTCAGCATCACAGATTCTTCTTTCAGTCATTTAAGAACACTATAGCTCATTATTCCACGGAAATAAGCAATTGACTGTGAACCATTTTTGCAGAGTTAGCATAGCACCATGGATGAGGAAGGGTCCATAGTGTCGTGTAATGCTATCTACTATCTTTTAAAAATCTGCCAGAGATAAGAAAATAAAGAAGGAATCTACTTATTTTGCCCTATATTTGTCCCTCTGCACCAGATCAGGAAAGGGTTGACAGTACTTAAATACTGACATTTACTGTACGTTTACGATGTAGGAGCTACTGCGCTAAGGGTGTGAAGTGAATAATATAACACAGCAATCCTGTGAGCCATGTTCCCAATCTATCGAGAAGGGGAACTGGGGCAAAGTATTCTCTCGCCCAAGGTTAGATACTGACGTGTAGGGCACTAAGCCTGAGCAGTAATGCTGAGGATGCCCTTCCAGTAGGAGGACCTAATTGAAGATTTTGTGGTCGTTTCAGGGGTTTTAATCAGATTCAAGCACTGAGTAATGGACGGGATTGCTGCCTGTCCAAACTGGTTGAACCCAACTGATTTTAGATGATGTCTGGATTTTTTAAGTCCTTTACACACCAAACCAGGTCCTCCATACAACGATCCCATCGATGACCCAGCAACCACCATGGTGGCTTAGCCAAACCTAACCCTCTGGAGAAAAGCTGGCTTGGTTTTTGTGTAAATTGAACTACTGCCAAAGAATAGAACCACTCCACTAAACCTGAACTTTAATGAGATCTTAGTGGTCCTTGTTCCCACTTCCAACTCTCAAGTTCAGTTAAGTGACATTTTATGTAGTTTGCTGACATCTCACATGTGCACACCAGTAAAGTTCACAATGTTACTCCACACAGCTGTGGTTTACAGCTTCTCTTCACATACAACACCCGGGCACCAGAGCAAAATGATTAACTTTTATATGATTCTAACATACGGACCAGACTGTTAGAATTTGGTCCTGTGTTCTAAAGAGAAAAACACAGTTTTTATTAACATGGCCCAAATTCCTGGGGGGAAAGTGTTAAGTTGGGATCCATCTCTAAGTACAGAGATTATAATTTTAATGGTTTTATTTCTAATTCATTTGATTTGAAATGCCTGGAGTTATCTCTTAGTAAGGGTGAGGGGATGACCCAACAGCCCCATTATAGACAGATTTTACAGTGAGATAAATTAATAAACTGTAAATGACCCTGAGACTTTTTCTCCAATATGTGCTATGAAATAAAAGCAAATAACCTTTCATCATAAATGGGAATATATTTCTTTTCTATGAAGGAGAAGGATGCTGGCTGAGAGAACCAGAATTTATTTTTCTTGCATTTCTGACCATTTGAAAAATCAAAACTGCCACATTTGCTATACTTGACAGGATCATTAAAGAAATAAAACAAAACGGCTCTTAACTGAAGTGCACTTAAAAGTAAAATGTACATTCACTGTCACACTCAGGAGTTATGTAAGAAGTATTAAAGTGTGTTTGGGAAAGACAGTGGATCTGACTCACGACAGATACCAACTTTCCTAGTATTAGAGTCATCATTATAATACTGAAGGTTGTAATATTAGTTTTTTTAAGGTTATTTTTTAGTTTTCTAAGGACATAGCAGCAACAGAATCCCAAGAACTAGGAAAGCAGAGGGCCTTCTGGAAATGGATTTCGGACCCTTGCTGGAAGGCTGTGCTGGAAAACACTGGGGCAGAGAACTATCTGGT
Organism: Phyllostomus discolor; assembly: GCF_004126475.2. Taxonomy (NCBI): domain Eukaryota; kingdom Metazoa; phylum Chordata; class Mammalia; order Chiroptera; family Phyllostomidae; genus Phyllostomus; species Phyllostomus discolor. The sequence continues at coordinate 52,419,016 of NC_040906.2, forward strand.
CAGCATTGCCTCAGTGGGTCCCATTTCACTCTTGACCCTAAATAGGTTTTCACAAAAAGCATCTTACTGCACTTGGAAGCTCTTGTACAAGAGAACCATCTCTTGATATTTCTACAATAAAAGTACTGAGTGGATTTTCACACTCAGTATTCCCCACACTTTTGAGCATGAAGATCTCTTCTTCTCCACACCTCTTCATGCCCCACAAACCTAGTGTTTTATGAAACACACTGCAGAAAACACTGCTCTTGATACTGATAACATACAGTCTTTCTAGTGCCAAAGGAAATTTTAAAAGCTTGTGCTAGAACTTTGCAAATCCAGAATCATGACTTCTCTCACACACTGGAAAATAGTATAAAGTCAAGTCTTCATGAAGTAAAACATTACTTTGAAAAGAAACAAGATTTTGTCTTCTCTGAGAGGACCCACAGAAGAGCTCCTCGGCACTGCTTCATGTCTCTCTGACAGCAGGAATGAGGCATCTGTGTTGCCAGGGCAGCGATTCTTAAAGAGCCATGTCATGCAACACATGAGATGTGCCCAGTCCAAACTGAGATGTGCCGTTGGAATGATAATATTTTTGATACACTGAGTAAAGATATTAAAATTAATTCCACCTGTGCTGCATAGACTGGCTGTTTGGGTTTCCCCTCGCTCACAATTCATACCTTAAATCCTAACCCCAATATGATATTTGAAGGTTGGGCCTTTGGGATATGATTGGGTGATTCATGAAGGCAAAGCCCTCATGAATGAGATTAGCGGCCTTATAAAAAAGCCCCCAGAGAGCTCCCTTGTCCCTTGCACCATGCAAGGACACAGTGGAAAGACAACTGTCTGTGAAACAGGAAGTGGGTTCTCACCAGGCACCGAATCAGCTGATACCTTGAACTTGGACTTCCCAGCCTCCACAACTGTGAGAAATAAATATCTGCTGTTTATAAGCCACCCAACCTAAGTCATTTTGTTATAGCGGCCCAAGTGGATTCAGGCAATTTAGTTTTTAAAAACTGAAAGTAAAAGCAACTTTTTAAAAGTAAAAAAAGTTGCTTTTTACTTTTTAAAATGTGGCTAATAGGACATTTTGCACTTCACTGAGGAGCACGGTGGAATAGACCAATGAACAAAAGAGAGCGGAGAGCTTTCAAACCACAGTAACGCCAGACTGAAGATTGGGCCTAGGGATTATCAGGGGTTGGGCTTCCTTCCAATCAGGAGATTCTTCTTCATGTAAACCCTTCACTCTGCTCATGGAAAACTGGTTCAGCAAACTGAATTAAACTTGCTGGATGCAAAGTACCAACCCAGGCTGACCTCAGCTGTGTCCTGACTCCAGTCCTCTACAGCTGATGGGGTAGAAGAAACTGCAGCTAGCCTTTTTTAAAGGAAACATTTAAGCTACTTACATTTGTGCAACAACAACAAAGGAGTACTTGAAGAATGAAAATTCAAAACCTGAAGGCATTCAGGGATAGTAAAAAGAAACAATGAGAATTTCAAGAAATGATCTCTTTTCCCTAGAACCACACCGTGAACACATTTTGTCCTCAACAAGCCTACAAAGAAAATCAAAGATTCTTCTTGACAAGGGCTGAAAACCATTAACAAAGGGGGAGGCAGGAAGGTATGAAGTTTCTCTGGGGGCTGTCCAGCTGTTGCCGGGACCCTCTGCCTCCTCCTCCAGTGGGTCAAACTGCAGAAGAGAACACCACCTTTCATGGAGCCTGGAACAGGCAGCTGTTTGCTTCTGAGAAAGCCCCACCCCATGCCATCCACCCTCAGGAGGGGGCTGACAACCAATTTCAGGTGCCACAGGTAACTGCAATTCCAGCTGTGCTTCTCCGGCACCTGAGTCCTAACAGGGCTTCCCACTTGTCTCTCCAGATCAAAATACAGAGTTTTAAATGGAGCTCCTTCTCTCTGAATTTCACAGCTTGTTAAAAGAAATCTCCACGCTGGTTGGCTTCCTGCCAGCCCCAGAAATCCCAGGATGATGCACATTTCTGATGTGCCTTGAGTCCTCTCAGGACCACCAGGAAACTCCATTCACAAACTGCACTCTCTGCCCGGACAGACAGACGCCAGTGAATGCCTCTGAAGTGCCAGGAGTCTCTCTAGGAGTTTGAAAGTGGAGCCAACTAAAAGGACAAAACCCTGTTCTCATGGAACTTACATTCTGGCGGTGCCAGGAATTTCACCCAACCCAGATCAAAAACTTCCTGGAGGAGGTAATACTAAGGCTGATTTTTGGAGGAAAGGATTAGAAGGTAAGGGAGGGGCATGGATGGCCAGTGCAGTGATGAGGGTGGAGGTGACGGACAGAGATAGTTCCAGAAAGCTGAGTTATCACAGATAATGGCGCGGCACTATGAAGCATTGTGAACAGTTCTGACTGCACATTCTGTATATAAATGGAATAGGAGACATCGTTTTGGTCCTCATGGAGCTTACAGTTTTCTCAAGTGGACAAGATGGTGGCACGAGACAAGTGCACATCCGGGTGGGCTGAAGAACTGAGTTGCACAGCTCTGCTTATAAATGGTTGGAGACGAGGAGTCCATGTGAGGCAGGAGATAGTCAGGAAGGAAGCTCCAGAGGCCCCCCGCAGGGCTGAGGTAGAAAACATCTATACATGACAAAGACCCCCTAAGACGGGTTGTTCCTGTTTACTGGGATAACTCTGAATCATAGAATGCGCCTGCGCGCTACCCCTGATTCATTATAATATCATTATAATGAAATAACATTGTGGGACTCCCTTCTCCAGTAGCCAATCAAGAAAATCATAGGAAACCACACATGCGCAGTAGCTTTGAAATCCAACTCCTTGTACCTGCGCAGGAAAAGCCCGCCAAAGATTAGCAAGGGGGCTTCTGCCCTATAAGAATAGAATCCCCCAGCTCACGTGCCCTTTTTTCTCTGCTCAGAGCTGGCCCACTCCCATGTCCTGTGGAGTGTACTATCACTTAATAAATCTTCCCTCTTTCTTTATGCTATAAACTTTGTGTGTTCGGTTCAATTCTTTGTCCTCGATCACTAAGAACCTGGTTACCTGTGCACACCTGTGACACATGTAGTTAACATTTGCTATTTCTACTATTGAAATGACTCTCAGTGTAATTAGCCCTATTCCTGTAACAAGAATCTGACTCTTGCCCATTCCGGGTTGGTGATGGGAAGAATGCCTAGCTAGTGATGGAACCTTCCAGGCTCCCAGGGTCACACCTGTAGAAAGCTGTGTCTTGAGCATGAAATCAGCCTATGAGGCATCTCAGTTCATTGGAGACAAGCAAGAAACAGTTCTGCTTTTTCCTGTAACTCCCTCATTCATGCTGACACCTCACCTTTCTATGAGGATAGAAGCTCCTTTAACCATATTTCAGCTCCAATTCATAGGTTTTCTAATATTTCCTGTTACTAAAGATCACCTTTGGTTTTGAAGGTTCATTCTTATTTTAACATCATGTCAATTCAAAGTTATTTTCTCCACTCTCCCGTTCCCGCCAGGCTGGGCTGATGCTCTCATAGCTTGATAGTCGTCTCTCACTCCCTCTTCTCTGGGTTAACTCCTCTGGTGCGGGAAGGGGGAGGAAGGGAAGGGGAGAGGACTGAGTTCTACTTCCCTGACTGGCGGAGGCGCAAGCTCTCTGGCTGGTCACAACTGTCCTGGGCTTTATGGGGAAAGGTGGTGGCCCCCACATTCCCCACAGGGGGGGCTCATATTGAACAGCCCTCTCAGCTCTTAGTGATCTATAGGAGCTGAATTGTACCACCCTCCCAAGCTTCATATGCTGAAGTCCTAACCCCCAGAACGTCAGAATGTGATTGCATTTGGAGATGGAGACTTTATTTTTTGACTTTAGAGAGAAAGAGGAGGGGGGGGCTGAGGTGGGGGGAGCACTAATGATTTATTGTCCCACTTATTTATGCATTGGTTGCATTATTTATTTATTCATTGGTTGATTCTTGCATGTGCCCTGACTGGTGATCGAACCTGCAACCTTGGACTTTTGGGATGACACTGTAACCAACCCAGCTGCCTGGCCAGGACTGGAGATAGAATCTTTAAAAGGTGCTTATGTTCAAATGAAGTCCTATGGGTGGGCTTCCATCCAATGTGACTGTTGTCCTTATAAGGAGAGGAGATCAGGACAGAGGCAATATGCAAACAGATCAAGGGACACTCATATGGGGGCACTGAGAAGGCAGCCATCCACAAGCCAAGAAGAGAGGCCTCAGGAGAAATCAAACCTACCAACCTGGATCTTGGACTTCTAGACTATAGAACTGTGAGATCATAAGTTTCTTTTGTTTAAGCCACTTTTTGTTTGTGGTGCCTTATTACAGAAGCCCTAGTAAATTACTACAGACTGCGATTCAAGCCTTGGAGTTTAGCTTTAGTTTCTACCTTGCAGGACTTACTCAGTTTTCAGCAAATGTTTATTGAGGACTTACTATGCACTAGGCATTACTGTGAGTCCCAAGTACACAGTAGTAAATAGGGCTCATAAGGGTTCTGCTCTCAGGGAGCTCATAGGCTAGCATGGGGCACAACACAAGGTGGGCGGAATAGAGGTAGATAGGATAATGTCCGCTCCTGCTGGACACATTACACAGGATGAGATAACAGTGAGTACACAGCATGAGACTATGTTCCAATGGTGGACAGTGAAGGCTTCTCTTTGGAAGTAAGATTTAAGCTGAATTCTGGATCACAAGAGAGAGACAGACCTGTGAGGATCTGGGGGAAAGCATGTTCTAGGCAGAGTGAGCAGCTGGTGTGCAGTCAAGAAAAGGCTTGGAATATCTGAGGAGCAGAACGAAGACAGAGAGTGAGGGTTAGCATTCAAGGAGATGGGGACGGAGGCAGGCAGGACAGATCATGTGAGAATTTTTAGACAAAGAAAAGAGTTTGGATTTTACTTTAGGTGTGATGAAGAGCCTTTGGAGGCTTTAAGCAGGGAAGTGGCATGATCGGGTTTAGATTTTTGGGAAAGACTGCAGCTTAGCTGTTAGGCTGTATGAGGCAAGAGCAGAAAGAGGGCCTAGTCAGGAAGTTCAGGTGAGACAGGCTGCAGATGCGTCACCCTGCTTTCTGTCATCGTCTTCACATGGTGCCCTCCCTGGGTGACTCTGTGTCCAGACTTCCCTTATTTATAAGGATACAGGCATATTGGATTAAGGCTCACCATGAAGCTTGACTTCATTTTACCTTGATTACCTCTGTAAGGACCCTATTTCCAAAAAAGTGACATTTGGGGGGACACAGTTCAACACATAACAAGGAGTCAGAAAGACGGAAGACACCCTGTTGATGAGAATGATCACATTAAGAGGAATAATTAGATGATGCAGAAGAGAGGAAGAATAACTGCAGAATCCAAGTGCTCGTGAAGGTCAGAGGGAAGGGAAGGCAGAGGGTGTGTTGCGCACAGCTGGCCTGCAACAAGAGCAGGGATAGTTGTGTCATTTAGGTCAGAAGGAAGACCAAAAAATGGGAACAGATGCAGGTGGGTGGATGGATTTGGTTCAGCCATCTATTTATTTACTCAGCAAATATATATTAAGTGTCTGCTATATGGCAGGTACTTCTCAAGACTTTGAGGATATGGTAATGGAAGAAAACAGACAAAAATCTCTGCCATCTTGGAATTTACATTATAGTGGAAAAAGACAGACAATAAGATAAATGGACGTATATAGTATAAGGTAATGATAAGTGCTAAGGAAAAAATACAACAGGAAATAGTGATATAAGATGCTGAGAGGAGACATCTACTAGGGTAGACAGGAAGAGGAGGTTGTGAGAGAAAATATAAAGGAAGTGAAGAATCTAGTTATGGGTATGTCTTGGGGGAAAACTGTTCCAGATAGAAGGACTAGCACATGCAAGGGCACCTATACAAAACCTATAGCTAATGTCACAGTTCATGGTGGAAGATTAAATGCAGGAACAAAGCAAGGATGCCTCCCCTCACCACTTCTGTTCAACACTATCTTAGAAGTCGAGCCAGTCCAATAAGGAAAAAAAAATAACAGGCATAAGCTTGGAAAGAAAAAAACAAAAGGATTCTTATTTATACACAACATGACCATCTATGCAGAAAATCCCAAGGAATTACAAAAAAAAACTCCTATAACTAACAAATGAGTTTTGCAAGCCCATTCCACAGAAACCAATGGTATTTCTACATACAATATTAGCATTGAACAACTGAAAACCGAAACTTAAAAAAAGTATGCTAGTTCCAAAGATTCAAATACTTAGGTGTAAATCTAACAAAACATGTACAGGATTTGCATGCTAAGAGCAACATATAATTAAATAAAAAATGATCCAAACAAATAGATATTATTTGTTCATGAATTAACAGACTCAAGGTAAAGATGTCAATTCTTTCCAAATTAATCTATAGATTTCATGCCATTCCAGTCAAAAATCTCAGCAACTTTTTTAAAGTATATAGGTGCAGGCAAGCTGCTTTTAAGGATTATAGGCAAAGGAACTGGAATAGCCAAAACAGTTTTGAAAAAGAAGAGTGCAGTTGGAAGAATCACAGAACCTGCCTTTAAGGCTTCCTATAAAGGCTGCAAGAGACAAGGCAGTGCAGCACTGGCGAAGACTCAGATACACAGATCCATGAAACAGACCCACAAATATAACCAATTGGGTTTTGACAAATGTGAGAGCAAGGCAGTGGAGAAAGGACAGCTGTTTCAAGAAATGGTTTTAGAACAACTGGACGTGCTCATGAAAAAATGAATCTGAATCTCGCACCTTCTGCAAAAATTAACTCGAAACAAATGCTAAATCTGCACGTAGAATACAGAAGTAAGCACTGAGCGTCTGGTCACACACAGCTCCAGGCAGACTCTGCGGGTGCCCTGGTTCTCCCTAGCCAGTCTGCACCACCCCTGCTCACGTTTCCCCTTCTCACCCTGAAGCCTTTCCCTCCAGGAGCCCACCCAGGCCTCCCCCAGCACTTCAGATTGGCATCAGAACCCGCCGTCCACGCAGTAGCCCACCCTCATTTTCCGGTCTTGCTTCCCTCCCTTCCTAGCCACCTAATCACCCTCCTTTCACCTCCCTCGCCTTTCCAGTGCTGTGGACCCTGCCTCAGAATGCCTCATTACTCCCTCACTGATCAATTTTCACTGCCTCCGGTTTTTTCAAATCTCTCCCAGGAAGCCTTTCTTAGTTAAAAGAACTCTTTCCTATGCCAACTCATGGTATTTCCATGACTTTTCCTTCTATTTTCACTTGTATAGACACTGCACTTATATTGCCCCCATTTATTGAATCACATGCCTGGTAAGAATTTACATGGGGTTTTTTTTGCCTTTTTTAATATACATTTTAGGATTTGGCACTATCTGTTTCTGACTATTCTGGCTGAGATTTTCTTTTATTCCATGTAGGAATCACCTATGCATAGCACCACATCTGGAAAGATGATAAACATGTAATAATCTGTTGACTGAGACACACTCCCAAGTTAAATGGCATGCAGTGGGCCTCTGTGTGAGGAGGAACTAATTCACCAGGGCTCCCTGACGGGCTAGCTCCTCACAGCCTCCACTCCCGGAAGAACTGGGCACTGTACCTGACTGTGACCCTGGAACTTAGTCATTTAGCATCAGCTCACCCTGGTGAACACACTTGCTGAGCTGTCAGGATGGAGGAGCAGCCAGAAATGGAAAATGAAGACTCTGAGAGATGGTTACTAGAAGGCATCCTCTTAAAAGCTTAATGGATTTAATTTGGGGAGTTACAGAATCAGGAACAATTAACAACAAGTGAAGGTATTATAGTGCTTTGCAGATACAATATGGGGGTTCATCCTGCCCCCCTCCACATCCAAATAAAAGAGGGAGCCAGTGGAGGTCAAGATTGAGAAACTATTGGTTTTACTATAAGTCAAATTCCAAGGGAGGGACCTGAGGGTCCTCGGACAGAAGAAGCCAATGGAGACAAACCGTAGCTCTCAATTCTGAAGCAAAATCGGACTTTCAGGCTCAGACAATGTTCCATCCAGAGCTGCTCTTGTTTCTTCTAATTTCTCCCAAGTTCCTAAAGCCTTTAAAGCCCCAAACTACTATTTGGAAATCAGGATTCATGATTCAAAGACAGAAATGGGTTTTTCAAGTTCCTGTGGAAATCTCTTTCTGCCTCTGAGCCTTTTGAACTTTTCTCTAATTTACTAGTAGCAAGTGGAACATTCCCCAAACAGAAGAATATGCCATGAAACCTTGTTATAACATCTTTCCTTTTAATGTTTTTCTACCTAGATCACTCAGTTTGTAAAGTCCCAGCTGAAGGGTTAGAAAGCAGTGTTGCTGCCACATCAAATTTTCACACATGAAATCTTCAGAGAATTTCCTATCAATAGGAAGAATTACAAAGAACATTTCATCACATCTGAAGTGGCCCATCTGCAGGCCAAAAAGGGGCTGTAGAAGTGTGAGAGGGGAACAGAGAGAACCCATATTGACTGCAGCTGCCTCCACTTACCCAGTCAACACTGAATACCTTGGCATGAGAGCGTGCCCCGCAGGCAGAGGCACCAGATGCAGCTGTGGGAGCAAAAGCGGCTGCTGGTGAGGGGGCTGCTGAAACCTGGGAGAGGCTGCCGGCTCTGGGCCTCATGATCTCCTGTCCTGTTTTTTAACCTTTTCAGCATTTAGGGGTATGCAACGTGAACAGGAAAATGCCAGTTGCATCACTCTCTGATTTTATAGTATAGTTTTACATAAACACACACAGCGGTTAATCTGCTCAACCTTGATGAGAGATTAAACCAAGGGCCGACATTTCTGTTTGATATCCACTAATGAAGGGACTGTTACCTGCCCAGTAGCCCAGAGAGCAAGTGGATTTTAAAGGACGGGAATGTCAGCTGGAGGCTCTCCGACACCTGTGTTTGAGAGCAACAGTCTAGCTACCAGTAAACTTCCATTTAACTGGACAGGAAAGCTTAGATAAAGAAATTAACTTTTTAAAAATTCTCAGATGTCTTCTCTACATTGTGTGTGTGGGGGGGAGTATTATTGAAATAAATGCATGTAGAGAGAAGTGAACAAAACATACATGTACAGCATAATAAATATTATAAAGCAAACATCCACAGAACCACCAGCTAGATCGGGAGCCAGAGCACTGCCCACATCCCACAGCGACCTCTCCCCTCAGAACTGAGGACTCCAATGCTGGGCCTCTTCTTCAGCTTGGGTCTAACAGCCTGGAAGTGTTCCCAGCTTTGACCTTTTACTTCCTCTCTGTAGTCCATCCCCTAAAAGAAGTTTATAAAGTAATTGCCCATAATATTTAAGTATTTAAGTGTTTAAAGCAGGATAAATAAAAATAAAAATGACCAAGAAAGAGTTTCTCATACACTAAAAATACTAGCCTATTCTTTTCCAAAGTGCCAGGGTACATGGTATCTCCCTTCCAGCCAGCAACTGGGAGGTGCAGCCACATCTCCCTTAATAAGGGGAACATGCCTTAAACAAGTATTTGCAATTTCAGCAAGAGCAGCATAATCTGTCTCTGTGCATGAAGGTTTTCCCACCTTCAAAGGCTGTAATAGAATAAAAACAAAAAATATATAATGTGGATATTTTAAATTTAGTTTAATTAATATTTGAGTTTCGAAGGCAAACATTGTCATAAGGAGAAAAATTGCTATCCAATTCTAGGCAGAAAGTGGAGGTAAAAGAAAGTTCCAGCTGTTTTTGGGCAAAGCCATTGTTACGGGGTGCAGCCAAGAGAGGGGACCCCAAATAGGCATTTGAAATGGGGTCCAGAACTCAAGGTGTCCAGGAGATTTTAAGGTGTCTTCACCCCTTCCCCCACAGGTGTGAGTCGGGGGAAGGGGCACACAGAGCAAGAACATGCAGAGCAGTTTTGCAGCTAGCTAATCCATGGCATGGTCATTTAGCATACCTATAGCCTTTGGCAGGTCACTTAGATATGCTAAATAGCTATGGCCATGCTCAAGGCCAGGGGGATGGAAAGGGACCTTCCCCCCAAGATGGGACCTGGGGGGCAGGTCCCCTGAGTTACAGCGCCTGCATGGGAGCTGGGAGAAGATTGGCTCCATGACATGGGGTGACACCTGCCCAGACCCACGATGGCGACCAGAAAAGCTGGAGAAGACAGCAGATTGAGGGCAAGTGTGCCCAAGTGTAGGAGGAGTCGGAAATGGGGCTGCAGAAGAAGATTGGCGCGGGGGATTTGAACACGGACACGGCAGCCATTGAGAGAGAACCACACAGCCTGGACACAGTGGGGACTCTCCCTTCCCACAGCCCTGAGAGGGAGAGAACCACGCAGCCTTGATGGTGTGGAGACTCCTGCAGCCCTGAGAGAGGGAGAACCACATGCCTGGCAGAGTGGGGACCCCCCACAGCTTTAGAAGGGGGAACCACCACCTGGTTTTAGCAGAGATCCTGGTGACTCAGCCGAGGGTGCTGGGAATCCAGGGAGGTCTCCCAGTCGAGATGGAGTTCTAACTGGGAAGAACCAGAAGACTACCTAAGTCATGGACTTCTATTTCCTTTCCTGAGATACGGTACTCTGGACTGGGCAAAGGGGGAAGGAAGGAAGGACTGTGTGTTTGTGGGTGTTTTTAGGGACTTTAGGATTTTTTTTGATAAAGACATTAGGTCACTACTTTAAGTTAGTATAGCATTAAATAAACATTTTATTTCCTTTTCACGAATCTCTGGCATTGAGAGACGTCTTTCCTAGGGGGGCGGACATAACGGACCGGGGCCTTCTTTTAATAATAGTATATCATCCCAGCCCCCCCCCCCTTGTGTGTTCTGTAACACCATATTGTTTTTATCTCTATATTCACCTTTACTGCCTAAACTGTGCCTTATTATTAGAAGCTGTTCTATAAAGGTTTATTGTTCGAAGGCATTTTACATGAATAATTTCAGAAAAAAAACCCAGAATCATGCTTATTAGTTTTGATGTGTGTTTATGGCTTCTTATACTGAAAATGTAGAGAAAATAAAGCTTAGGATTTCAAAAAAATATGCAGAATATACAACTCGGGAATACAAGGGAGCTTCTCAGGAAGACTCTTTTGTCTTATTTCCCACTTTTGTTTTCTCCAGTTGGTGTGGAGTGCAGCTTCAAGGAAAGATTCAGAAAGAATCAAAAGACAGGGGGAAATCTCTTTACAATAAAAACAAAAAAAGAAGGGAGGCTATCTCTTTGTTCGTGTTCTGCCCACTTTCGGGTGATCAGGGCAAAGAGAAGGCAGAGCCTGACTTCTTACATAGTGCCATCTAGTGGCCTAGACTGTGAATTTATTTTCATTTTACCAAAGGCTGAAAAACTGGAAATGCCAAAGCTGTGAACAGATTTGACAAATTGTTACTTATATTTATGGGAGAGTGTTAATGCCAGCTGACAAGTCATTAGAATACATTTTATTTCAAAGCGTACATCTCCCATTCATAATGGCACATCTTCGTCTCTGCACAGAGTCGTCGGATGAGTCTAAGCCTTGGTGTCCGGTGAGGAAGCGCAAGCCCTGCCCACCCCTGCCCACTCTCCGGGAGTCTATAATGAATCAAATCGTGGCTGTGCCCGAGGGGGCTCTGGAGAGGAAGCTGGAAGGCAGCCTTCTGCCACCTACTGTTTCTCTCTGAGGGAGCATGTTTGAATAAAGTTAAGAACCCGATTTCAACTTTCATTCCAAGTCAAGAAGATAAAGCAAAGATTGGACACTGCAGCTTTTTTCTTAACCAAGCTTTTCATCCCTCTGCATGTTGCTAAACATCAGACCTGGCAGCCACTTTTTTTTACATGCAGAGCTCTCATGCTGGACACAGTTGCCAATGATTTCACGAGGGATGAGGGGAGAAGAGAAGAGGAAATTATGAACAACGATAAAGAGACTTTTCACCCTCCTTTCTTAAAAGCATGCCCACAGAGGTTTGCAAGCATGGGCTCGAAAACATAAAGCCCTTGAGAGGAGCGCTGTGAGACGATCCAAGGCTGCTGCCCAGCTAAAAGCAGCAGAATCCTAGGTAAATCAGAGAAGCTTGACCCAATTAGAACCCACTGAGTGAAATAGCAAAGATCAGAAAGTTCCATTCTTTGACCTGCTTCCTGGCATGAGAACTGACTAAGCAGCTAAATGTATGTTGACTGTAAGTAGGCATAGGCCGTGGATGCAGGCCAGTGATGGACTTGTGCCAAGCTGGTTAGGTGAGTGGGGGGTGTGGTCAGTGACTGCGTGGGAAATCAGACTAGGAACCTCTGAGAAACCCATGATTGAATGAATGACTTTGATTCACTACACTCCCTTCATTTGTAGTCATACATGAATAGAAATAATCTTCCTAATAAGTCTAGGTAAAGTGAGACCACTTTAGAGTGTTTAGCATGAATTAATAACATATGGCTTTATAAATGGAAGAATGAAAAGAAGCAGGTGAGAAAATGAGAAGTCTGAGAGCTGATGTTAGAGACAGTGTGTGTATGTGTGTGTGTATACAATACATAGTGTATATACTGATGCTGTGCAATTAACTTGCAAAAGAAACAATCACATTCCTTTTCTTGACCTTAGTCAGATAGACCTTTTCCCCTGCTTAAAGTTCAAAATGTGAGCACTGCAGCCCTGGCAGTATTAGACGCAAACAGAAAACCCCAGCAGGGCTCGTAGGCGCAACAGTGGCAGGGCTGTCAGGGGCGGGTCCAAGTACCTGTTTTAGTTAAAGGGATTGAGAAGAGTTGCTGAAGAAGCTTGTTTTCTGACGTTCTCAGGACTACAACCACATCAGCAGGGAGAGTGTCTCTGTTTTTCTCAAGAACCCCAGAAGCATCATACGATACCTGCAACGTGAATAGCAAATTGCAAGTTAGCCAATTCTGCCATCACTGGTGGCCCTGGCAGGTCATCTGAGGTCAGTCAGTAATTGGCATCTGTATAGAAGTCATCCTAACACAGCCATGCTTTTAAATCCAGACCACCAGGTAAGAGGAAATTTTATAATTTTTGACAGGCCAGTTTATCTTAATTTCTTGTTCAGTTGCTCTTTGAAGAATCAAATCAAAGTTATATCACATCAGAATAATTATTGAAATGTACTGGGTACTCACTATATGTGAAGCATCCATCCTAAGAGGTAACACTATTGTTATCTCCACTTTATTGGTGGGCAAACGGAGGCTGGGAGACCCAGGCCATGGTGCCATGCTCATAACCACTGCACTCTCACTGCTTCCCAAAGCAATACTCACGGCACCTGAGTGAGTGTTCAGGGATGCTGAGCACTTTCCAGTTCTCAGGAAGAGGGGATCCAGTCAGAGAAATTTTAATAAACACTCCAGAGCAGTAAGTGCCGGGGGCAAATGAACTCAGGAAATGGCACAACCCAGAAAGAAAAGGATTTTTTCCCCTCCTTAAAATCAAGAAAGAAGAGGCAGAAAGAGGGAAGAAAAGGGGTGGGTAAGAAATAGGCATAAAGGGACTGAGAGATGGGAAGAGAGGTGTGAGAAGAGGGAAGGAACTGGAGGCAGTAAGAATGGGGTGGGGGGGAGCGAGGCTCAGGGCAGGTGTGGGCATCTCAGATGTGGGGGACACTAATAGGCAGACATCAATACAAAAGTAAATGAAGTGTTTAAGGGCACACATTGGATTGCACTTTCTACTGAAGAAAGTGAAGATCTAAAATAGATACCATCATGTACTTTGTGGAGAGAAAAACAATCCCCTTTACTTGTGAAGGGTTCAGAACAAGTCACCCCCAAAATATGGCACTCTGGCATGAAGATTATTTTGAGCTAAAAGCAATCAAACCCTCAAAGAACCAGGAAAAGCTTTCACCTCCCCCTAAACTGTCTAAGTTTACATTGCAGGCGCCTGTTACCAGGAAGATAGCTGGTGCCCGGGATTTTTACTTAAGAGACTTATCTGCATATCAGGGCAAACTTTTGTTTTCCAAACACCTCCTCTGCCTTCCTCAGAATGACAATCTCCCTTTGTACCCCAACGCCCCTACTCCTTCCCTTAGCTCAAGATGTTATGCAAGCTATGGTTGCCTAGCTGCCCTTTGGGTCTCATTCTTTTGGGATCCTGTACATGCATATCTAAATTTGCTTTCTCCTGTTAATTATTACCAGTCAAAGAATGGAGAAGGGAAGAAAGGAAAATTTATCAGCCCTTTCACTTATACTAGATTGCCTTTCAACAAAATTTCAGTTAGGCAAAATTTATTTCAATGTCATGATATGAATTTGAAAAATAGCTTCAGTAAATCTCAAATCAACACAACAATCCAAAATGATCTTTCCTGAACTCCTACCTATTTTCTGGACCCAGGGCCTCAGCAGACCCCACCAGAACCAATGAGCTCTTTTGAGAAAAATTTGAGCAATGAGTTTTTGGCTATGGGACTACAGAATTTCCTGAATTGATCACTACTCTACTTCAGGAACTTGAAATTGAGACTGAGGCATAATAAATAAAAAGTAGAAATTTCAGCAACTGTTGTAAAAGCTTACCATCTGGATGGTGAAGTGAAAAAGTTTTTTCTCGTCATATACTTCAAGTGCTAAAAACTGAGTCCCACTGTGAAACTACATTAACCCTCCTCTGTTACCTACGCATCTCCGAATGGCTTTTGAATGTGAGCACTCACTGCTAAACACCACAAAAACTATGGCATGTTTTCTCTCTGAAGAGCTGTCACTTCTAGGCCAAAGCTCAAGTGAGGAGCAGATGGCGCTCACCAGCCACCCCAACAAGAAATCGCCTGTTTTCCAGGGGCAGCTTTCTGTGAGCAGCACCACAGAGAAAGTTTGGGAGTTGTGATTAGGTGTTCAGAAGCAGTGAAAGGACAGAGCAATCTGCAAGCAGTGTCATGAGTGGCACAGACAGGGTCACACGGACACGCTCCCCATGCCAGGTTCAGCATTAGTACCTTGCCCCATCTCACCTGGCCAGCATAGTGCCGAATGCCGAAGCTCAGCTCCACTCCCTTGGGTCTCCAGAAATACTTGCATCGTAGATTAGCTTCAAATTTATCTGTGTAGATTTTCATGTTTAAAAGTTACAACATGAATTGTTTGTTCCTTCAAACAAATACATGTTCCTTGAGCCATGAGTGACCCAGAATAAGGGAGTTCAGAGAAGCCTGGTATTAGCATTATATGTACATGGTGGAGAAAGATCCCCTGGTAAAATGGGCATTTACAATAGAATATCCCTTCCATTGTTTCATGCTGTCACTGGTGTCAGGCTGCCTTCTACGACCTCAGGTTCTGCTCTAAAAATCTCTATCATGGACTGATAATACTGGAATTCCAGCCGTTTACCTTCAAAACCATGAAGATATCCCATGGAAGGCAAATGACCCATCCCTGCAATGTGTGACAATTTCATAGATAGAAGGAAACCAGTGAGGATGACAATCTCAATACTAGAAGTGACTCTCTCCCACAGATCAATTTTCCATCTTGGGAGAAGGCTTGAAACTTTCTGTTCTCCCTCAATACTCAGAGTTGCTATTGTTGTTACGATGGAGAGCCACCTCTGTGTGAGGAACGGTGCCCAGCAGAAAGGGATGCAGGGTTAGAGCTCGTTGCCTCTAGCATCTCACAGTCTGAGTGAGAGACAGGATCAGGTGTGGCACTGAAGATCGGAGGAGAAGAAGGAGGTCAGGAGTAGGAGGGCCCTTGAGGCCAGGAGGAGGTGTCTTTCTGTCATCTCATGGAGAACAGGAGCCTAATGAAAAGGTGGCTTTAAGCAAACTATGTTAGCTAGGCTGCCCGGGGTGGAGGCAAGAACATGAGCCTGGAAGCCAGGGGACGAGAAGGGGCTTCTGCACAAACTGGGACCAGGAGTGGAGGGGGGTCCAGATGGAGACACGAGAGGAGGGTAAGAAATGGAGGGGAAGCAAGTGCTGGTTATGGGAAATGAGGGAGGAGGAGAAGGTGTAAAGATGATGCTGACATAGAATAATGCTGTTTCCGTTTGCAGAAATAGAATCATCAGGAGGGTTTGAGAGGTTTACTTTAAGATACTAATTCTACCAGGACATTTGCTGAACATAATTCACTAAAAGCAGGATCTATACTTTTACAACCCACCAGGTGGCCAAAATACACAAGATAGATCCATCATACCACAACTCATTTGATGAGTGAGCCAAGTTCTCTTCTGAACATGCATGCCTTACCAAAAGGTACCTACCAACCAGGGTCTGATCGGTTGCTTGGGGGAACCGACTTTCCTCATCCAAAAGTGCAAGTAGCCCCAGGGGTTTCTGAAGGAACATGTCCAAGAGTGGCCGATTGTCCTCATACTCCACAGGCGTTGCGTCGATGCCCTCGTTCTGATATTCCATCTGGAAGGAAACAGAATGTGAATCTCTCCAGCCTCACACTGGCCTAGCTACCACTAGGCGCTTTGGCATGGACTTTCTATGTCTGGCAACATTGAACATATGTGGAAAACAGGGTGTGTTTTCTGTTAGTAAAGGACTCATGCATATAACGCTGTTAACGCTTTGGGTGTAAGCCCGGCCTGCAGGTGGCCTGTGGCAGGCAGCTGCACCTGGCAAAAGAAGGGATGGCTCTTTGTCTCCCAAACAATGATTTGGTAACTTATAATTTAGAAACTGATGTAGAAAAGAAGTTGAAAAATGTTTTTATTTTGATAACAAGTGTGGTTTAAACCAGAGAGAAAGCAGATTTCTATCTTCTACAAAGGATTCTGCAAAGAAGTCATCTGGGACTGAAAAACTAAAAATCTCCAGACTTCCCTGGGCAATAAATGGAACCTGGACTGAAACAAGGTCGAGTTTGGGGCCAGGTGGGTGGGGAGACGAGTGCTGTGCAGATTTATCCAGCTGCAATGATAAAACCAACACTGGCATTACACTTGGTGTGTTCTCACTTCTGCCTTGAAACAAGGGCTTGGTCAGAACGTTTCATTATTGCAACTACTTCATACAGGAGAGTCTTGGGGTTGGGGTGGAAGAGAAGGGTACAACAAGCTTTACACCTGTTTTATTGACCATAGGGGAAAAACTTCCAGTTCAGAAAACATATTTTACTCTTCCCCAGAGACACCCATCCAATTCCTGTGGGCCTGGTGAGCCGGAGGTGCGGGATGGGGACGGCCAGTTTGAGAGTTAAGAACAAAAATCTGTGTCCTGAATTCAAGGCCGTACTGTGTCATTTTGGACATGGCCACAGACATTTTTAGTTAAGTAAAGTAGAAGAAAATCCAGCCTTTGGGGTAATACACATGAAACGGGTTGGAAGCCGCATTTAAATAACTGGTTTGGCACCTGCTCCACTCAAAGGGGGAAACGTACCTTTCCAAAAAAACCAAGATCTCTGGGATTCTTTTTTTCAGACTAAATTTAGACCATTGATTTATTTTGACAGGACAGCCTCACCAGTAGTTTTTTTCTTTAGAGCCTTTTCCCTGTAAGCGTCAGGTAAAGGTTTTCTGCCTCAAACTGTGGGCAGCTCAGAGATACCTTCTCCCATCGGGTTTAGCAACTTCAGAGCTCACTGTTACCTGCTCGAGGGCAAAAACGTGCTGATTGAAATAGTACTGGATTTGCTCATTGGCGATGTTTATGCAGAGCTGCTCAAATGAGTTTCTCCGAAAGTTCTCAAATCCAAAAATATCCAATATCCCCACATTCATACCATCATCTGCACTGCTGCATGAGGGAGAATAGAGAACTTTTAGGGAAGGAAACAGTCATCTCAGAGCACAGCGAGAATATATGTGCACATGTATTTATCAGTTCATGTGCCCACCCACAGGAAGCAGCACCCTGCTGCCTCTAACGGAGAAATAGTTTGTGTCTTAAACCATTTGTTCCTTTAGTCTTTCAACAGTATTTCCAACTTTCCTTTATAGCAGGAGAATCTTTTGAAGTCTTACTCATAAGCTCCATATAGAAAGAGATTAAAGAGGAACCACTTCGAATGGGCCAGAGCGGCTGCTCCTTCATTCTTCCACCTCCCCACACACAAAAGGGGTAGTGGTGGTAATAACGTGGGACGCTGTGCTTTAAAACACACTTCATGTTGTGTGTCAGTTAATTCTATAACAATACAATGAGAAGAACATTATCCTAATTTTACAGAAGAGAAAACCATTACTTAGAACATGCAGCTGATTAAGCTACAGAACTTGGATGCAAATCCTGTTTGTCCAGCTCCAAGCCAAGCCGGTTCTCTTAACCCCTACACTGTGCTGGCTCTGTCAGCCATCTGCCTTTCACATATAACCACTTCAGCTCTCCTAGATCCCAATGAGTTTTTTAAAGTAGAAGACCTAGGAGCTTTGCTAAGGAAAACCCAAGAGAGGACCAAATGCTTCCTCTCGCAAACTCTGAGACACCAGGGTTGATGACAGCTCTTCTGAGGCCTCTGCTCCCCGGGGAACTTGCCATATGTTTTTGTCTGGCTGCAGGAGTGTATTGATGCGATTTACAATCCAGCTGAAGAGCCTCCCATACAGGGCTTTGGACATGGCATCTCGGACATCCGCGGCCCTGTCAACAGTGTTGGCACGGACGATGGTCTCTCCTCGGGTGACCACACAGTGTGAAGTGAGGGCCTCCTGGAGCTCTTCAGGGCTGATGCAGAGAACAGAGGCAGCTGGAACAAAGGGTCAGGATGACACTGGAGAGTGAATCTACCCATCCATTCATTCAGTCAGCATTTATTCAACACCTACTATGTGCCAGGCTCTACCTTTGGCACTTCAAAGTCAAACATAAACAAGCCAGGTCCCTAACCCCCCAAAGCATCAAAACTGTTATAGTATCTCCCAAAGTGTTCTGGAGGCTCTGCACAGGTGTTAGATTTTTTTTTTTTTAAGATTTTATTCATTTACTTTTAGAGAGGGAAGGGAGGGAGAAAGAGAGAGAGAGAGAGAGAAACATCAGTGTGCGGTTGCTGGGGATCATGGCCTGCAACCCAATCATGTACCCTGACTGGGAATCGAACCTGTGACACTAGATTTTTTAAAAATGGGAAGAAATATCTTTAGTCAATTAAGTTGGAACAATTTCTGGAGACTATAGTCTCCTCTTAGAGAGTCACAACACATTAGTATATTAAAGTCCATAAAAATGATGTAGTTTAACACAAAAAGTGTTAATTCTATTTAAATGGAATTTAAATGAGGTGTTATTTTTTTTTATAGTCAGGACTCTCATTCTTTGTGTTCACCATTATTACTTGTAAAACAAAAAACAATTAGTTGCCTGCTTTCTCCCCTGCAGATGTTGATTCAGTGGATCCAGAGTGAGGTCCAGCCTCTTCTGTTATTTGCAGAAACTTGTAGACAATTTTCAAAAACTGCCAGTGTTGAGAACCACTGCCCAAAGTTAACTGATGTGGAATTCTTTTCTGCAGAACACCTGTTTGCAGCTCATGGAGAGAGCACCGATGCTCTGCCAGACTTCCTTTGGGAAATGCTGGGTAGTGAAAACACTCAGAGGCAGCAAAGAACCAGCAACAGCTGCACTATATTTTGGAGTCTTCAAAAATCTACCAAAGTGAAAGCAAGATGTACTTTGGCAACACAGCGCATAGGCGTCAAATAATTACCATTTTTCAAAGCTTCAGCGTTGGGCACCTCACTTTTATCCGTCTGATGTTGAGAAGAAATAGCTGCAAACTCAATGTTCCCAATATTCAAAATCCCAGCCAAAATTCTGTACACTGAGTGCACCTCCTGAAAAGACACCAAGAACCATGTTTGAGGGTGATTACCAATGAAACCAATGAAACATTAGCACTGCGGTAGAAACTGCTAGCTGTCCCCAAAGTCCATCCTTCCCCTTTTCCTGGACACAAAACCAAGTATCTTAACCTCCCTTGCAGTTATGTGTGACTGTGTAATTAAATTTTTAATCCCTACCCGAGAACACATTTATTTTAGAGAGAGAGGAAGGGAGGATGAGAGAAACATCAATTAGTTGCCTCCTATTCATGTCCTGACTGGGGATTGAACCCACATTTAGGTATGTGCCCTGACTGGGAATTCAACCTACAACCTTTTGGTGCATGGGACAATGCTCCAACCAACTGAGCCACTGGCCAACCAGGGAGAACTCTTAACAAAGGAGCAAGTGGAATGATGTGGGCCACTTCTGGGTCTGGCCTCATGGAAGCCAGCATGCCTCCTCCTGGCCTTCTTTCCTACTATTGCTGGTGGGAACTCCCCGCAACCCAGCCTCAACCAAGCCATGAGTTAGGATGACTGAGACCAATGGTCGCATGAAATGGAATTGTTCAGCAACTTGAACCTTTTACCTTGGAATGCTCATATAAGACAAAACTGATCTTTGTTCTTTAAGCCACTTTTATCCAATTACCCTAACGAATACCAGCTTCCAAGTTCAGATACTGTTATATTTCTTGAAAATAAGAGAGGAGATGTGTCCTTAACCTCTTTTGACTATAACTCTTATGAAACAGCTGGCAGGGCATTCATTCGTGGTTCACTAGAACATTTTGAAGTTAAATGGTGGAGTATATAATTATAAATGAGGTCAGGAAATATTTTGAAAGACTCACAGAAATTATCTGTGATATCACAATCTAAGAAGAAATATTAGTATTTGGTCTTCATATGGACTTCAGGCACCAGAGCTTCAAAAACCCTTGGAATTTTCCTGAGTGAGAGATGAAAGGAGCACCCTTGGTTGTCTGCAATAAGCCACTTTCAACCATGCCTGGGTCTGTTCTAATGTGGTGACCTTTGGAGGATGGCAGCTGGTTTCCAGAAAAACCAACCCTGTGGTTAAAGGGTTAGACCTTTCAGCCAAACCCTGGACATCCAGGGAAGGGAGAAGGGCTGGCAACCAAGTTCATCAGCAGCAGGCCTTGATTTAGTCATTTGTGCCCACATCATGGAACATCCACTAACACCCCTAACTGATAAGTCTTAGAGCACCCTGGGTTGGTGAGCACATGGAATTGGTGAGAGGAAGCAGCACCTCCTCCCCCAGCACCTTGCTCTATGCATCACTTCCACTTGGCTTTTCCTGAGTTGCACCCTTCATAATAGTCGGTAAACAGAAATAGTGAGTTAACTGTTTTCCTGAGTTCTGTGAGTCTTTCTAGCAAATTATTGAACCCTAGGAGGGGGTTCTTGGGAACACCTAAATTATAGCCAGTCAGTCAAAAGTAGAAAAACTCCTGGACGTGCGATTGGTGTGTGAAGTGGGGGCAGTCCCGTGGGGCTGAGCCCCTAACCTATGTGATCCGATGCTAACTCCAGGTAGACAGTGTCAGAGTTAAATTGAATTGTAGGAGAACTGGTTGGTTTTGGAGGAAATACTGCACATATTTGGTGTCAGGAGGGCTGTAAAGACAGTTCAGATGATCTTAAGTCCCATTTTTATACTGAAGTTGAATACATAAGTAGCACTAATGCTAAAAAACAAAGTATGTTTATTTATTTAAACATTTGCATTTCTATAGGTGAGACAATGAAATATATAGCTAGGAAATTTCTGCAGCTTATGCATATAGATAGAGACAAATACTTCCACCAAAAATGCTCTAGTGGGAAACTTGATTTAGTACCCCACATAGCAGCAAACTAACAGAAACTGTCATTAGGCCATTGATAAAGCATTGTCCCCAAATGGAGCCTTCCTGTAAACAAGACTCAGTCAAGCCAAAAACCTGAGCACAGACTGTAATAGTGACATCTGCTGGATACCTGATAATGCTACAAAGACGTATGAGGATTTTAAACCAAGCTCTTACTATAGATAAATATTGTTCTGTACACTTCTAAATGCAAAAGCAAGACGTCATGTTTCTGACTCAAGAATCACTGTTTTAATCACACAACTTAAGAGTGGCTAAGAGGAACACCTACCAAATGAGTTTTCTGAGACTAACCTGGATTTAATGTGACAGCACCTCATTACGTTGATCAATAGTGTGAGGTTTGCAGAATGCAAGTAGCAAGCAACTTCCCAGGGAGGCAGATTCCAGACAGTAAGAGACAGCAGTGAGTTCTATATGTTATTTCGATACCCAGTTATCTCTAGAGGTTATCTAACACTTTCGGAGCTCTTGGAAAAAAATGTATTTCTTCTAATTAAAGCGCGCGCGCGCACACACACACACACACACACACACACACACAGCATGTATGACAGTATAATTCACGAAACCTTCCAAGATAAGGCTTCCAAGGCATTTGCCACTGAGTGATCATTCCCAAAGGAAATGGTGGTTTTCACCCCAATGCTCCTCTGGCAATAACCTCTTCTGCACAATGCTCACACTTGTCTTCTTTTAAAGAGGAAAAAAAAATCTATGGCCTCCAGCAAAAACTTTGGCATTCAAACACTCAAGTGAATAGTCTCCTTCCTCAGAGAGAGGAACTTGAGAAGGAATATCAGGGTTCACCTAACTAATGAGCTCTCAGCCTCAGGAGGCCCCCTATCTACGTTTCCACACTACATTCCACTTGACTCCTTCAGTCCCACCCTTGGGTTAGTTAAGTTTTTCCTTTCTGGCCTATGAACCTATATCAACTCTTGTGTTCATGTCAAAGCATCACCCACAGACAACCATGGTGGAGTTTAACCAGTTGTGTGTCCGTCTGTGGGATTTCTTCTTCCTCAGTGCTTCTTAATCGGATGTCTCTTCTTCCCACAGCCAACCCAGGGAGGCTTTTTCACTTTCCTCACCTCACTCATTTTCTCTCCCCTCACCTCCAGCTACGGAGCCTTTCCCGCAACCCTGCCTTTCCTACAGAATCTGGCGATGGTGCTCTGCCTTTCTATTTTTCACCAGCTTCCAACTTTCTGTATGATAAAAGGAAGTCACCTCGCTCAGGACAGGAAAAATTATGAAGAAGGCTAATAACTCCTCCAGCTGGGTTTCCCGATTCATTGTTTGCAAGTATGAATTCAGTTTCACCAGCAATCAGCAAAAGTGGAGAAGAAAGAACATTTCTCCATCAAAGCCCCATGCGAGATGCGTGCTCTTTGCTTCTTCTCTTCTTTTCTGAGAAGGCACTACTTTCACTGACGTAAATCTTATCTCAGTAAAGGCAGAGTGGAATGTGGACAAGAACTGTGGTTTTCTCTGTTAGCCTGGGGCCGATTTAAGGAAATTGCCCCTGGCCTGGTTCACAGGCATCTATTTCATGCTAGCTGTTTCTGTGGTACCTACCCCAAACTTAACTTGCCTTCTCGGTTTCTCTTTACTTTGCTTCTTTTTAATAAGCCTCTACTTTTTCACCAGTTCTGTCCTAAGCACTGCAGTAGGCTGGGCTAAGGGGCCTTCAACCTTACAGGTTCTATTCCTATGCCTTAATTTGGTTTCCCTTTCACAGGCTCACATTTGTGTCTTAAAAGTGAATGGTTGGGTTAAAAAAATTTGTATGTCAATCAAACATCAATAAAATGGTTTTAGAAAGTCAGTGGTGAGCCCTATTGTCTGTCATTAAGACACTGGAAATCCTCAAGACCTCCAATTTACACTTTAACATATAACCCGCTGGCTCTCTTCGGCAGTACTCTCCCAATTCATAATTGATTTTGAAGAAAGGGAGAAAAATTGCCCTAATCTCAAAACCTTCTACCTAACTTCCTCATCAAGATATCTCCAGTAACTGTCTAATCTTGACCATCACATAAATAATTTTTAATACTACATGAAAAAAGTTTTATGAAAAAAGTTTCATGTAGTATTAAATATAAGCACACCTAAAACTCTAATGTGTTATGATAACATATCAGACTTGTCATTAGATAACAAGAATAGACTCTGGGTTTCACATACTCACAGTTGTATGCCTACTTTTGCTCTACTCTGTACTAAACAAAAATAGTATGGTTTGACTCCAAAAGTAGGAGTTGAAAAGCATTGGTCCTCATAATAGGGTTTTAAGTAAACCCCCAGCCCCCAACAAGAACCCATTATTGTTATTGGAAGACTCCTGTGAGGAAGTTTCTTTACAATAAATTCAGGATCAAGTGTTCTTGCAAATACTTTTGGCTGGTGTCCCAGAATTAAAATTCATGCTCCTGAGTCCCCACTAAAGTTTTCTGCTTGTGTCCTGGCCAGGTGGCTCAATTGGTTGGAGCATTGTTCTATATACCACAAGGATACAGGTTCAATCCTCAGTCAGGGCACATACCAGGGTTGCAGGTTCAATCCCCAGTTGGGTACATACAGGAGGCAACCAATCCATGTTTCTCTCACATTGATGTTTTTTTTTTCTCTCTCTCTAAAATCAATAAGCATAACCTCAGTGAGGATTAAAAATAATAATACTTTTTTAAAATTTGCCACTCATATTTTTGCTATAAGGGTTTGGGAAACACTGAAGGGATTCTTGCAGAAAACTAGTTCATTTGAGTTCTGTCTAGAATTGTCCCTCAGAAAAATTGAATAAGAAGTTCTGTTATACCAGCTATTCGGCATCTTCTGTCTGACTACACTCAACTGAATCTTTCTGAATTTAGCCAAATGTCTTTGGCTTTATAAACATAGAGTGAACTAAGTTAATTCAGCAAAACAGGCTGTCGGCAGAGATACAGAGAAAAACATAACAAAAGTATTTAGGTAAGATCCAGCCTCTTCCTTCCATTGCCAAGGTTGCTAACTGACATAAGTTGGTTTATTTCCAGTATGAATTAACATGGGACATGGTGAACATCTACACATACACGCAAAATAACATTCTGGTTATTCATTTAACAGTCCAGACCAGGCACAAATTAAGAATGTTTATCACCTTTTACATTTCTTTCTTTTCATACTTATTCATGCATTCATCCATTTCTTCTGTACTTTTTTTGCACAAGGGTTAGGATGGCTTATTTCAAGGAGACAGAGTATATTTAATTTCTTTTGTTTCTAACTTTATCTTAAAGCAGCATGTGTTTTATTATTTTGCAGCACATTTGTATTATTATAACAGCACCACTCTGTCCTTTCATTTAGAGCTAGGGCCGCTCTCTGCACAGTATTCCACCACCGTCACTGCACACATCGAAAGCAAAATATTATTAACCCTGTGGCTGGCTTCTCCATTGTTCCTGTACCCTTTTCAGGAAGCACACCCTAAACACCTGGGCATAGCCCAGGACTTTAAATAGCTCCACTGCCATCTCGACCATGCATCTTTGATAACAACTAGCTCTATAAATTAATAAAGATAAGGTCCTTTAACAGAGCTGATGCCTGTTTAATTGCTTTCCTCCAAGGAGCCAAGGGAAATATATTTCTATTTTTATCTGACCTTTGGGATTTTCCACTGCCTGTCAGTTTAAAGTCTGTGGGAGGCTGACAGAGCAA
The DNA here is from genome assembly GCF_004126475.2 of Phyllostomus discolor. NCBI lineage: Eukaryota > Metazoa > Chordata > Mammalia > Chiroptera > Phyllostomidae > Phyllostomus > Phyllostomus discolor. The sequence goes on from NC_040906.2 coordinate 52,444,358, forward strand.
ATTAACAGCTGGCTGGAAAGAAGAAAGGTATTATTATGACTAAAATCACCGATGCTGGGGCGGGAAGGGCTGGCCAGACTCATTGGATTATGGACAGACGCAATCCTTCGTCCAGGGTGGCCCTCCCAGGGTAACTCAGGAGTTTTGTGATCTAATCCTTGAAGATTTAACACTCTCACCTACTTCCTAATCATTCACCTTTTTTGTTGGAAAAGCGAAAGAATCTGTATATTTTGCAAAATTGATGGCACGAAGCCCAGAAACTATGACATAAATGTATCACAGAATGATATTTGAGAGCCTAGGGTTATAAATATTTTCTGTCACCCCTAGCATATATTTAATAGAGACAGCCTGTATCTGGTGTGATAAGAGGAGTGCAGTACTTAGAGCTGTAGTTAATAATGTGCTGCAACTGTGTACCATGGAGAAGGAAGTGACTGCAGGTTGAAAGGTTTAAATTAACTCATCTCAGTGCTCAAGGAACTACTTGCATAAATATATTTCTGTGACTTGGGTGTAACCTACGTATGCTTGTGCTCCTGTTACACAACCCACTGTAATGGTTGGAGCAAACCTAACTCAGAAAAGGGCAGTATTATTCTGGCATTTGATATCATGGCTATGGTGACTTAATGACAATGACAACAATTCATGGGCACATGGCACTTACAACAGCACTTCTCCTTTAACATTCACCTACACATCTTGTTAAAATGCACATTCTAATTTAGTTGCTCTTGGTGGGACCTGAGAGTCTGCATTTCTAACAAGGTTTTAGGTGATGACAATGTTTCTGGTCCTTGGGCCCCACTTTGAGTAGCAACACTTTATAACATGACCAGCATGGCATCTGAAAAGCAATTAGCCTGCCCCAGGTGAGAACATCCATGTCTTCAGTCACATTGACCCAAGATTATTAACACTTGAGTCTTTTCTCTCCTGACAATCCCCTACCTTGTCAGTGAAGCCTATAATCCTGAAACAGTGCTGAATTGCTTCAAACTGTCTTCTGTAAGACTCCTTGGAGGTGATGTCCTGTATCACCCTTCCAGTCTCATCAGCTATGTACCTATAAGGAGAGTGACCAAACAGAACGATCATGGACTTGGCAAATGACACCAAAATCCCGGGGCATCACTGGGCTCCTTCTTGGCAAGAGCATTCCCCAGCACTGCAGTGGGATAATGTTGTACGTGGCTTAGTAAAATGGCTGGAGTTGAGTTTTGAACATTCTAGAAAATGCAAATGGTGAGATGCATTGCCTGCCATCTTATCCTGGGCACTTCAGCTGAAGAGACTGTGAATGTCCAGTTAGGAAAACAGCTCCACTGATTTCCAAGTTTTGTCAACTGCTAGTTATATATGGACCTGGAGAACATTATGCTAAGTGAAATAAGCCAGTCAGAGAAAGACAAACACAGTGTGATCTCACTCTTATGTGGAATCTAATGAACAAACTGAATTAACCAGCAAAATAGAGACAGACTCACAGGCAGAGAGCAGGATGATCGCCAAGGGAGGGGGGAGGACAGAGGGTGGAGGGCTGAGGAAAAAGGAAAAAAGGAAAAAGGAAAAAGGACTCATGGACATGGACTGCAGTGTGGTGGCTGTGGGGGTGAGGCGATATAAGGGGACTAAATCAGCAGTCCCCAACATTTTGGGCATCAGGGACCAGTTTTTCCAGGGATGAAGAGGGGGTGTTGTCGGGGTAGACATAGGAGGTGAATCTCAGGAGAGCTTCCCTCACTGCCGGTTCCTAATGGACTAGGTGGGTACAGGTCTGTGGCCTGGGGGTTGGGGACCCCTGGACTAAATGGTAATGGAAAAAATATATAATAAAAAAATTAATGACTAAAATCCCTGACACTTACCTAGGAGGCATTTCTTCAGGAAGCTTGAATTCAGAAAGTTTCTTTTGGTGATAAAGACCAGCATAAATATAGTAGAATATGTGAAAATTTTTCTCTCCCCTGAAGAAAAAGGGAGAGGGGACATTATTAATAACATACTCTGGGCTTCCACACTCCAACTAATTTATACCATTTCCTTTTTGTGCAATATATTATTCTGTAGCAAATTTGAATTTTCATCAATTAAATATGCTATATCCCAATTACAGAATAGTAATAGTGATAGGATTAGTACAGTAATTATAACAATGTCACCTTATTGAACACACTTACATTAGTAAACACAGAAGGAGGTTTTAGAGAATGGAACACTTATAGACAGCAGCTCAGGTTACACATGTTTAGACATCTTTCTATTCCAGCCAACGTGACTCTGCATCTGCGCCCATGCCTTCTCCTTGTAGCCCATGTTACTTCACAGACAATGATACACAGCGTAAAGAGATCAGCCAAACTCCCTACTTTACTGGATCCCAGAGAGCAAGTGGCTCACCAGTTTGTACAGCAATTTAGGGAGTGCAACTGGTCCCAAACTGTGGTCTCCACTCTCCCAAACTTGCATCAAATACAATTCAAACAGCATAAACGTCAGTGCCCCTGTTCTCCTGTTGCCCACCCTCTTGCAGGCCACTCTGACTGGGGTCCCTTCAGACAGGCACTGCTCTAAGTGTGGGCTGGTCAGCTTATGATGAGATAAGGAACTGGAAAGGACATGTCTAGACATTTTACAGAAAATGATAGTGCCATGACATCTAAACGTATGACAGTTTCTTTAATGATTCATTTCAATTATATTTTACAAAGGTATCAGTTCACAGTGGATTGTGAACTAACCTTTAAAAAAAAATCAGTCTGTCAGCAAAGATAGTTTGAAAGCCCTGCTCTAGATCCCTTCTTTCCTCTAGAGCAGGGATGTCAAACTCATTTTCACCAGGGGCCACATCAGCTTCGTGGTTGCCTTCAAAGGGCTGAATGTAATTTCAACTCCTTAACAGTTAAGGAGTAGTTACATTTATACAGTACTAAAATCATTTTGGCCTTTTGAAGGCAACCACAAGGCTGATGTGGCCCCCCATATAGTTTGACACCCCTGCTCTAGAGGAAGACAGTCTTTTCTGTTAAATCCTCAGAATTCTGGCTAATCCTTATCTTGGTCAGCTTAGACCTACAGAAAGAAATCTTGTCTTCCTTCTACTCCTTGCCCCTATGTGTGACATGGGCCCCACTCTTTTCTTCATCTTCTCCTGGATATTATAGCTTTCCTCCAGTTGCTTATTCTGTCAAAGCTTTACTGATGATTCTGATTTCTGCCCTGTATTCTAAATGCTGCTACTTGCCATTTCTTACTTGTTTGTTCACTCAACTTACAAATTTATTGAGTGTCAATCATGGCAAGCACTGCACCATACGCAAGGGACAAAGTACTGAAAAGATTCACACCCTCCGGAGCTTCCTTTCCAGCAATCGAGTTAGATGAATCCACAAGGAAGCTTGCGATGAGGACTTTGAAAGAGAAAATAAACAAGGGGCTGAAATGAAGAATAGTGTTGGGGGACAAAGGCTACTTGTGTCAAGTCAGGGGAAGGACTCTCCAAGGAAATAGCACTTAAGTCAAACTCTGAAGCATGAGAATGAGCCTGGGAGGAGACACAGAGAGAAAAGAAAAAGCATTCCAAAGACAGGGAGCAGCATATATACAAAAGCTCAGAGTGCAATACCCATGTAGAGCCAAAAGAATGCTCATGAGAATGGGGTGGGCAGGTAGGCAGGGCCAGCCCACACAAGAACTCATTAGGCCCCAGTGGAGACTGTTGATTAAGCAATTAGAGTTATTTGAAGTGTTTTAAACTGGAGCCATGGTGCACTGTGTATGACATGAGTACAATTGTGTTGAGAAAAGTACATACTAGCTACAGGATGAAGACTAGACTGTAAGAAGCCAATGTGGATGCAGGAAGACTAATTAGGAGGTCTCTGTGATGATAAAGAACAAAGTAAGCCTAAAGATATATCCTGGAAGAACGGCTAAAAGAACATCGTGATAGAATGAATGAGGGCGATAAGGCTACAGGACCTGGAGCCTACCTCCAAGTTTCTAACTTGAGTACATGGTGATGGTGGCACCACTCACTGAGACAGGAAAGCCCTGGCAGGGCTCTATGAACCAGTGTGCCTGGTACGAATGCCACACGTGCTTTAATGTCTGCTAACTGTGCTGGCTTTGGCTCACCTCTTGGTCTTACCTTCTTATAGTTATTTTTTTGTAGCTACGTTTAATTATTAATTCTTTCAAGCTTTGCCTACTAATATCCATTCCTAGCATAATTTCAACTTGATTTTCATCCCTCTGTTTATCAGGATTGGCTTAGTTCTATTGCAGTAACAAACATCCCAAGATATTAGTGGCTTAACAAAGACTTACTTCTTGCTCAAAGTACCTCACTGGGTACTTCAACAGCATAAAAAAACACCCAGGCAGAAATGAAGGTTACACTAAGTAAAATAAAGAAAAATTTACAGGGAACCAACAATGGAATGGATGAAACTGAGAGTCAAATCAATGATTTGGAACACAAGGAAGAAATAAGCATTCAATTAGAATAGCAAGAAGAAAAAAAAAAAAAAAAAAAACAAAGACAGGCTAAGGAGCCTCTGGGACTATTTCAAATATTCCAACATTTGAATCATAGGGGTGCCAGAAAGAGAAGAGAAAGAGCAAAAAATTGAAAACTTGTTTTAAAAAATAATGAAAGAAAAATTCCCTAATCTGGTGAAGGCAATAGACATTCAAGTCTAGGAAGCACAGAGAGTCCCAAACAAGTTGGACCCAAAGAGGATCACATCAAGACACATTGTAATTAAAATGCCAAAGGTTAAAGATAAAAAGAGAATCTTAAAAGCAGCAAGGGAAAAGCAGAGAGTTACCTACAAAGGAGTTCCCATAAGACTGTTAGCTGATTTCTCAAAAGAAATCAGTCCCTTCTTGCAGGCTAGAAGGGACTGGCAAGAAGTATTCAAAGTGATGAAAAGCAAGGACCTCCTACAACCCAGATTACTCTACCCAGCAAAGCTATCATTTAGCATAGAAGGACAGATGAAATGATTCCTAGACAAGCTAAAGCTGAAGGAGTTCATCATCACCAAGCCATTATTATATGAAACATTAAAAGGACTTATTTAAGAAAAAGATCAAAACCATGAACAATAAACTGGCAATAAATTCACAACTATCAACAATTGAATCTAAAAAACAAACTAAGCAAACAACCAGAACAGAAACAGAATCATAGCTATGGACATCACTTGAAAGGTTGTTAGTTGGGTAAGGGAAGGGAAGAATGGGGAGAAAAGTGCAGGGTTTAAGAAGTACAAATTTGTAGTTACAGAATAGACAGGGGATGTTAAGAACAGTATAGGAAATGAAGTGGCTAAAGAACTTATATGCATGGCCCATGGACATGAACTAACAGGGAATGCAGGGGTGCTGGGTGGAGGGGATAAAGGGGGTAAATTGGGACAACTGTAATAACATAATCAATAAAATATATTTAAAAATGTTAAAGACATTAAAAAAGAACACAGTGGTGTTCTTTGGTGAATTTTTGTTTAGCTATTTTAGTATTAAAGATAAAAAACACAATATCATATTATTATTTCAAGAAAGATAAAAATGCAACTGAAACACAAAAAGAAATGATTTGTGCAGTGTATGGAGAAGGTGCTGAAACTGATCAAATGTGTCAAAAGTGGTTTGTGAAGTTCCATGCTGGAGATTTCTCGCTCAACGGTGCTCCACGGTCAGGTAGACCAGCTGAAGTTGATAGTGGTCAAATCAAGACATTAACTGAGACCTACTAATGTTATACCATGCAGGAGAGAGCTAACATACTCAAAAATATCCAAATCAACAAAGTTATTGGTTAAAGTGAAAAAAAAAGTATCTTTTATTTTTTAGAAAAAACTAAAAGGACTTTTTGAAACCACCCTAATTTGGAGAGAAAGAATTGAGAGACCTCATAAAAATTAATCAAGAAGCCAGGGGTGAGCTAAATTGACTCTAACTCTACCTTTTTGTTCATTTCTTTAATTTTCTTTATGTCAACACCTATTTTGTGAGAAAACTTCAAGTGTATGACAGAAGATGCTTGAATTCTTAACCTAGAAAAAGTCCTGTGGATTCTACTTGCACAACATCTCTCAGATTCATCAACGCCTCTCCATCTGCATCTCCACTTCTACACTGTGCACATGGATTTGGCAAGTGTCCTAACAGCCTCAACACAATACTGCCCTCCAATCCAATAACCCCACTGAAGCCAGAACGATTATTTCCAAATGCAAGTTGAGTTTCGTGACTTCCCTTCTTGAAAACATTAATTGGCTTCCTATTGCCTTTAGTATAAAGTTCAGAAGAATAACTGCATTTTGAATGAGGTTCCCCAGCCTGGTTCCAAAGCCCTATATGATGTGGGCTCGGCCTCATCTTCACCCCTCTCTCCCTCTGCACTCATCCCCACCTCCTTGGCTAACTCCCAGTGATCCTCAGGTCTCAGATACAATGTCTCATACCCAGGGAGCCCCTCTCTTCCTGGACTAGGTTATGTGACCTTCCTTCTCCTGTGTTACTTTCACAGCACCTTATATTGCTTTCTGGTACTTATCACAGTTGTTCTGCATTTAAGGTTCTCCTCTGGTCCTCCTCCCTCCCCCACCCACTCCAAGCTACAAGAATACTGGGACCTTGTCTCTTCTGTTTACTCTTGCAACCCTGGAAGGGAGCACAGCACTGGCATAGAGCGAGAATTCAGTAGATAATCACTGAATAACACATGAATGGAGCCGTGCTCCTGAGAAAGTCTGGTGTCCTCCAATACTAGAAAAAATAGGAAGAATGGCTAACTCTGATAACATGTACCATATTGGACACTTTTAAAAGGAATTTCATGTAAACAAACTCATTAATCTTCACTGCAAACCCACGAGGTAGGCTCCAGCAGCATCTTCATTTCACAGATGAGGCACCGAGGGGTTAGATGAAATTCCCAGGAAGAATCAGAGCCCACACCCACACCCAGAGCCATTCATGCTATTGCTATACTGCTCTACTTAAAAGAAAATATTTTCCCCTCTCAATCTACAGGAAAAAATTAACATGTGGAATATTCTCAGTATGTTTTTAATAGACAATTCAATTTTAAGGGACCTAATGATTTTTTTTAAGTATATGCAATGTCTTTAAATTTCCATCTGGTATAACCAACTCAGGAGAAATGGGCACATCTGTCACAAAGTACTCCCACCCTAGCCCTTGGTACTCTCCTTGTAAACATCTTTTCAGCTAGAAACCACAACTTATCCTTTGCTTAAATAATTCCATGCTCCTGAGAAGGCTGGGAGGGGAACCATCCTGGTCAGGATGCTAAGAACAAGAGTAAAAATTCAGCAATTAAAATTTCCAAAGCCTCCAGGTCCACAATGCAGAGCAAAACCAGTGATAAAACAGTGAACCTACACTGCCTGTTTTATAACTCTGGACTTTTCCAGGAGATATTCAGAGATTCTTGCCCCCATCACAGCTCCAGTTGGTGTAAACATCATTTCCAGATATTTTCCAAAACGGCTGGAATTGTCATTGATGGCAGTGCATGCATTTCCAAAGGCTTCCACCAGTGAGTTGACTTGCAGAATTTTCTGTCTCAAGGTCTGGTTGTTGGCCTGTGCCAGACAGAGAGCAGTTACAAGGAGCCTCCAGAAGCACGAACCCAGCAGATTTGCCAGGCACCCGTCCCTGCCCACAGAATTCACGTATGGACACTCTGGGGAAGAATGTCATTTGGGGAAATTAGCATCAACCTCCAGCACTGTTTCCTCAGATGAGCAGCTCCACAGTGTAGGCATCAGGTGATGCTGAATTAAGTTGTCAGTTTTTGTGTCCAGGCACCCCTCATTAAAATCCCTGACAGATAAAATGCTTAAGCCATTAAGAAAAAAGTTTAAATAGAGAGATCCCATAAGTTTTCTTTTTCATCTATTATAATATTCATAAACCTCATCTAAAAATATTCCTTAAATTCCTTCTTTGTCTTATAATAAGCTAATTCTGAGCATGAGTAACTGGTAGGCCACTTTAAGTCATTCCTTCAGTGTCCATTTCACCAAGCTGAAAATTGTCACCTTCCCCAACTTTTGCTCAAAGGTTTCTATTTTCCAATCCTTTAATCACCTCAGTGGCTCTCCCTGATCCTGTTCCTCATGTTTAACCACTTTTACTACTTAATGGCTAAATGTTTCTATTGCATTAAAAACATAACAAATTAATTGCCAATAATCTTAATAAATTCATGCTGGCATTATTTTTCTCACTCCATGAAAGAAAGATGGCGTGCTGACATCTTAGGAGCCCTAGCTCTCGGGGGGCAAACGTAATAAAGGTGGAATGCTCTATGTAAACCCTAACACACACACACACACACACACACACACACACAGCATTTCCATCATTTGTAAAATATGCAGTTACTCTGCAGAAACTTCTAGCCGCAATACACAGAGCAGGTGGTCAGTACCTTTCCCAAGAAAGTCAAATGCTGGACAATCAGGTGGGCGCTTTCTGTCTTCCCAGAGCCACTCTCTCCGCTGATGACAATGCACTGGCACAGAGAATGGAGTGTCAGGGAGGACTTCACAGCCCAGCAAACACCCTGTAGCTGTGTTCAGCTATGGTTTTCATAAAACATCCACCACAGTAGACCTTAACTTTTAGCTCAGCAATATACCTTTCCTTTTCAGCACTTCGAGAGCTTCAGCCTTTTCATAGCTGCCTGTTGTTCCACTGACAGATGAACTGTAACCTATTCAGTCAGTCCTGTATGGCTAGATACTTGAGATTTCTCCTTTTGTTATTACAAACAATGCTGCAATGAGTAATTCTATACATAGTTCATTATATCTATACGTAGGTTCATCTACAGAATCAATTCCTAGAAATGGAGGCATTGTGTCAAAAGGTAAATGCATTTGTATATTTGGTGGAGAGGACCAAGTCGCTTCCCTGAGGACTGTACCAATACATGAAAGTGCCTACTCTCCTCCTACAGCCTCACCAGAGTATGCTGGATTTTTGCCAGGCTGGTAGGCAAAAATTTGTATCTCAGTGTAGTTTAAATCTTTATTTCTTTTATTATGAGTGAAGTTAGGTAATTTTGCATATGTTTAAGGTCATTCACATTTTCTTTTTTCTAACCAGTTGATATACTTTATCTATTTTTTGTATTGTTGGTCTTTTAATCATTCATTTCTAAGAGCCCTTTACTTACAAAGAAGATTAGTGGATATGGTATAATAAGAAACTGTCTATTTGATCTTTGTTTCTGGTTCCTGGCACAGAGCTCCCCAAATCCTCAGAATTTCTTAAATGATAGGAGTGATTGGAACATCTTTTGTTATTCACAAACAAGTACATTTCAAGTGAACCCAACTGCTAACCAAGCAGTTCACAGGGAGGTATCAGGATGGGAGCTGGCCACCAGGAAGAATAAACACAGATTAGAGGGTGGGAACTTTCAGCCCCTCATTCCCAACTTCTGGGGAGGAGAGCGGGGCTAGAAATTGATTGAGTCATAAAAACTCCTGATCAATAAGATTCGGAGTTCCTCATTTTGATATGAACATGCTGAAGAGGTGCTGAGAGGGATGGTGTGGCCACAGAAGGCATGGAAGCTTTGCAACACCCCCCTCCCTATATCTTGCCTTCTGCATCTCTTCCATGTGGTTGTTCCTGAGTTGTGTCCCTTACAAGCCAGTAAACTTAAGTAGTGTTTCCCTGAGTTCTGTGAATTGTTCTAGTGAATTATCAAACCTGAAGGGGATTGTGAGAACCCCTGAATTTGTAGCCAGCCAGGGAGGAATGTGAATAACCTGGGCGCCCTGTTTGCAGCTGGCATCTGAAGTGGGAGCAGTCTTGTGAGCCTGCACCTGTGAGGTCCGTGTTCTATGGTGTCAAAGTTCAATGGATGAATGGTTGGACATCCAGAGAGTGTCAGAGAACTGGTGAATTGATTGGTGTTGGAAAAGACACACCAACTGGTGTCAGAAAAAAAAGACAACATGGGCAACTTCTTAACTTGAGAAATATATATATGTATATATATATCCACTGACTTCCCCTCTTTGACATCTATGGACATTTCACAAGTTTTTGGGAAAGGTAAGAATTTGGAGAAGTCAAATTTCTAACCTATGGTGAATACAGGTATTCCATTTTGTAACTTGCACTGTTATAATTTCATCTATTCCTAAATGAATCCAAAGCAGGGACTTCTCAGGTCTCAGGGAATATATAAAATAATTCTCTTGGAAACTTTCCTCACCAAATTAGATTATTTCTATTTTAAGCAGAATAAAGACACAAAGGAGAACATACACATTGAAAGTAAAGGAAGGGTCAAAGGTCAGATGTGCCCACACTCTGAACAGCAAGTCCAGAAAGTTCAAATAGACGAGTTGGCTTTGTGTTTGACTAGCACTGAGTGTAAGGTGTTCTTAGTCTTCACCGAACCTGTCACAATTCCTCAGCAGCTAAAGAGCATGGTGCATGACCACTGTCAACTTACAAGCAGTATTTCATACGACAAGGACTGGACTGGGAGAGTTCTGACACCTTAATGAGGAGTGAATTTCATCTGTCATTCTACATCCTGTTTTTATTACAATCATGTAATCAGGTGTGGGCTAGCTCTGTGTCCCACATTCATATTAGAAACATCCTTACTACATCTTATCAGGGGAAATGAGTGGCTTTGATGGGAAAGTTTCATGTTTCTTGAAAAGGGTTTTCATGTTCTCCTGCTCCTCTGGCTTTATCACTGTCCCTGCGCCACCGAGCTACTATTTCACTTCCTACTTCCCTAAGTCAACACCAGTAACCAGAACGGAAGGTTTTCAGCAAGCCTTAAGGGCTTCAGAGGAAGACAGAATACATTCTACTGTGTGACTTGGTAGAAAAAACATTGAGTTCTTACCTGGTCTTTGCTGAAAGTAACCATGCATTGGTAAGCAGCATCTGCTGATGCAAAGATGTGGGGGGGATTTGAGGCACGTTTCACTCCATGATAAAGTCTGGAAAACTGAAGAAAAAAATAATTAATTCAAATGGCCCTTCTACTCCTCCACTGGACCTTCTAATGCTCCAGTACCTACTTCCCATGACAGCAGGGCTGTGTCACTTATTAGGGAAACTGTAGCATCAGGAAGGCTGTAGAGCACAGGCTCAGGAGTCTACAGGCCTGAGTTCAAATCCCGGTTCTTCACTTAAATTGACTTCATGAGCTCATTCAAGGGAGTGAACTTCACTTCCTCCTGTACCAAATAGACTTAACAACAGTCCCTGTCTCCCAGGATTATGAGAAGTAAACGAGGTAACCCAGTGCTTGTTGTAAGCACTAAATGAATGTTAGCAGCTATCATTGTTACATCTTGCTTTAAAAAGTTCCCCCCAAATGTAAGAATTCCATCTGTGTTGCATTATTATCTGCAGTTTGGGGTATATACTCATCGGTGTCGTAGTTTCCTCACTTCTTCCTTCTTTTCATTTTCCTTTGTGATTTTTAATTCCCTACTAAGAAGCAACAGGCTCTTAAAGCATCCCTTACCTGTGGAGAGTATATGCTTAGATTCTGGAAAGGGTTTAAGGCAATTAAGATGTCTCCAACGTATGTATAAATCAGCGAGTCCACATACCGCTTCTGCAACTGATGAATAATTGTATCCTAAGAAGAGGGTAAATGGCATTGAGTAAACATTATTTCTAATCTGGGAAAGATTCTAAAAATTAAAAAAAAATTCTTACAAGGATATGTTCCTCTAAAAGATGGAAGTAGTCAATTTAAATCACACAGTGATACTAATGATACCAAGAGCAGATATTTGCCTTGAAATAAGGGAAAAAAAAACAGGACTATCTGAAAGAATTAGGCCCAGCTGGGACATGCTAAGAGACACTGAATATCCAGCAAATTTTTATTTTTATTATGAAAAACTTCTTTCACCCAATCCGAATGTTCTATTTAGAATTTTATTTAATAGGTCATTTCTATAGATAGAGTATAGACAAAGCAGTAACTTTATTTCTCAAAGCATTGCACTTAAAATTTATGTGGTGGGAATACAGAATTGAATACTTTTATTTTATACTTTGGTGACTCATGCACTGCGGTTAAGGGTCCCCAGAGATAGAAGCAGGAGAAGCAGGCCCAGTGCAATTAACAGCTCTACTAACCTGCATATTTGAAACAGGGATTAGCACAGTTTTCAAATTTAGAAATCAAGCTATGGTGACTTCACTGTTTCCCTAAGAGGATCTCCTCTTTGTGAAGACCAAGCAACTATCTTAATCTAAGAGTTCAACTGCATTTTTTAAGCAGAAAACAATTTTCAGCTGATGTAATACATTCACATCAATAGTATAAAGAACTTTATTGGAAAAAATCCTTTTCTCATCAACATTTATTTGGGGGACTATAAAAGAACACAACACAGGATGCCACAGTGACCAAATGCTCCCTGATCTTTGGCAAGGCTATACTAACAATTAAGTTTTAAGTGACTTTAGGAGAATATGGTCTACAACACAAAGATCAGACCATTCACGTGAAACAAATGTCATCCATGAGAATTATCTACTAAATATGCAGTACCTCATCCAGAACCTCTAGATTGACCAAATCATCCTCAAGGCAGTATTTTTCAGCATCTTCCACATGATAGGGTCTTCTGGTATGCATCCTTTCACGCCTAGAAGTTTATCCAGAGAATATTTAGTACTAAGACAGTAAATAATGTAGCAGGAAGGGGACAATTAAAATGACGCATTCACAGTTTTATTATGTGACATGTTCAGAGACTTCAGAGAAAGGGACAGCAAGAGCAAGTCCAGTCCAGGTCCCCAAGCTCTCTCCCTGTCACTCAGGACTCAGGAGTAAGGGGAGCTCCCTAAGGTGAGCTCCAGAGCTCAGGCCTTTGTTCCAGCACAGTAGGAAGCATGACCAAATGGGGACATCAAATACTTACATCTGCTTTTCTTAAGTGCCAATCACAGCACTTCTCACATTTTTTTCTGTTCACTGTTAGGCATATAGTTTTCTCTGGGGTACCTCCCTTGAGGTTCCCTCATGCTATCCACCAGTATCACCCCCAACTTTTTGAAAATTTTTAAAACTATAGAAAAGTTCATAGAATAATACAGTAAATACCAATAAATCAATAAATGCTTACATTTCATGTTATTTACTTAAATGTCTTTGTGACCCATGTTCCACCCTGAGTAACTGCTATTTGGTGGGTGTCCTTCCAGTCTATTTAAAATACTGAGCTCACACACATATTCACCCATGAAGAGTATATAGATTCTCTATGGTTAATTATCAAAATGATATCATTCGGTAGGTTTCATTCTACAAACTTGCTCTTCCATTCAATATGAGGCTGATTCCAATTTTTGCTACTAGAAACAGAACAGCACTCAATATCTTTTTTTAGTGGTTTTTCTTCCTCTTTTTTAAAAAAACTGATTTTAGAGAGGAAGGGAGACATTGACAGAGAAAGACACATTGCTTTGTTACTTCACTTATGCCTACATTCCTTGGTTGTTTCTTGTACACTGCCATGACCAGGGATTGAACTGGCAACTGTGGCACATCAGATGATGCTCTAACCAACTGAGCTAGCTAGCCAGGGCCAGCACTCAATATCGTTACGTACATATATGTGACTTTCTCTTGGTGGTGGGGGTGGGGAGTTATTGCTCACTGGCATTTAAGAAACCTTTGGCACACTAAAATATAGTTCTTTAAGGTATAAAATTAATTCAAGGTAAGTAGGCTTCCTCACAACTCCCTTCATAGACTTACCACTACTCAGTGTGGTACAGGGAAACATTGGCCTAGAACTTAAGAGCTATGGATCCTAGTTTCAGAATCATGAGTAATGTGGTAGGGGCCACTGTGTAAATCCCTTAACAGCCAGCATGTTCGTTTTCTTCATCCATAAATAGAATCACTCATGGCTGGTCTATCTATCTCATAGGTGGCTATGAAAGCAAATTCAGTCACAGATATAAAAATGCAAAAGGGTTGGAAAAAAAGTACCAAGTGCTATTTTTACATTTTTGTCAAAACTTGGAATCAACACCTTGCACAACTCCACACATTACCATTAACTAAACAAAATCACATGTGAAATGTCCTCCCAGGTACTATGAAGTCACCAGCAGAGAAGCATCACTGCACGGTTCTTCCCTGTCACCTTCTGGGCCCATCAGTATCACAGCTGTAAAGGATGCCAGTTCTGCCTTGCAGGTTCCAGAAGCTGGCTTTCCGGACTGTTATGCTCTAAGCATCATGTAGGCATCATGGCATCCTGATGTATACTATCGCTTGCTTCACACATTTCACGAAAGTAGGTAAAAGGAAGAATCAGACTCAACAGCTCTGCATATTGTCTGGAGTTTATAACACAGTGGATATGGGCAAAGAAAACACTGACTTTTTGTCTCTTCCTGCCTATTACATTAAACGTTGCTTCCTAACCCTCATCACGGGCAGACTTGAAGCACGGTATTAGTCATCTCCAGTGCCAGGACCAGTTTTGCTTCTAATTCATATAAACATCCAAAGTAAATGCAGGTTAATTATACTTAATAAAATCAAATTTATAACCTAAGCATTTTTATTATTAAATGGAACTGTTTACTCATCTGTGTTCTAACATATTAGTGATGTCAAAGAGAAATCAGATTGTTTTAAAATACAGATTTTTATAAAACATAGAGCTCTTGCCTACTGCTACCTAACCACTTTGCTAAATGAAACAGCAGGAGGGTGCTTACTTCTGGCCAAATCCTCTTCACATAAAATTGAAGTATTTTTTCCTTTGAAGTTCATCATAAAATAAAATATCACATTTACTATAAATTGTTAAATTCTCATCATATTAAATTCAATTAGTTTAGCTCCTTCCTATATTTATAACTCGCAACCACCTGGTATAGGCTTTGTTAAGAGTTTATTTTACAAATCTTTTGACAAAGAAAATCAGGAATTAAAAAAAAATCATCTACAGATCTGGTTCCAAACAAGATGGAGTAAGCACCTCCTCTGTGTCTCTCACTGAATGCAGCTGAACACCCCGGACAGAACGCACAGGACCCTAAGAAGCAAATGGTAACAGGTAGATTGGGAAATCAGAATTCAGAATTACAAGTCAAGATGCCACTGAATCAATGGCAAGTTTCCCAGGGATATTTTTTTTTCTCCAGTAACTCCTAACTTGGACTTAAAGGAAACCTGAGCTGCAAACGAGGATGTGAAGCTTCATGCTCAGAGACATTTTTACAGCCAACTGAAAACGGAAGTACTGACTAAACCTCAATCGCAGTATCACAGGTGAGTAAGTGCTAGCAGAACGTGGTGACTGTCAGTGTGAACACGTACAAAGCAGTGCCACCAGGATCCAACGGTTATCTTCAGAATCTGCTGCAGCCTGTCTCTATGCCCACCTGCCCACCTCACAGTTTAACCTGCAGGACCCATGCAGGTGTCTGTAAATCTGAGCTTGATTCTCATAAAAACTCTTCTCCAGTCATGTCTTATAAACAATGGACAACTTTGAAAAGGTTTTACCTGCTGTTATTAGCAATGTACGATCTTTTCCTATGTGTACAGGCAATCAAATTCCTTAAGATTATTTGCTCCTGGTATTGAAGCTGGCAGTTTAAAGCTGATATAGATGCAAGGTCTTCCCATTCGGATAAAGACCACTTCGTTTCTTAGTGAGTGAAAAAATGACCCACTAGCCCTATCTCTGTCTGTCCCAACTCCTGTTCTTCTGAAACTGCTGCCTGTTTCATTCTCCTGCTTTGGCTATGGGATTTGGAGGGTCTATTGAAGGAAAAGAAAATTATTTATTCAACTTTTTATATCTTTATTTACATTATCCTAGATTACATATACTTATAAAAAGTGTTATATTGTTTTACATTTGTCTAGTTTTAGTTTAAATTAATCAAAATATATTAGGTTTACATTTTTAGTCTTCTTGAGTTAAACGATTTTTCATCACTAGCAACAACAGATTTAAATTTCCTTTAAATTCACATGCTCCACCTAGTGCCTTACTTGAGAATAGCATCTATTATCAATTTTTGCTGAAGAATTCCTTATTTAATGTGAAAATTACAGATTTCCAACTAAAAGGTACTTGGATTGAGTACTCCAAAGCTTAAAGGAATGGAGAGATATGTAAATAAGTGAATTAATAGCGAAAGGCATTCTATCAAATCAAGAGTATATTGTAAGGTATTATAAATGACTCAGGAGATATTTTCAAATTCCAGCAAAATCCATATTGTTTTTTTGCTAGATTTCCTATTTGTATTTGTGAGGCCCTATGTATGTTGTCTGCCAAGCCTGGCTTCCCAGACAAATAGAGTTTAGGGTGTTAAAGCTTCGAGGGGCTGAAACTCGGAGCTGTGGCTTGGACTGGTTCCTGGAGTTTGAGGTGACTATGGTGGGGAAGATGGTGGTCTGTAGGGCTGCATGTGGGTTTCAGGGATCAGAAAAGGAGAAACTGGTCTATAGACATACCACCTTGCACATGCCCGATCTCGTCAGAAAAGGAGGAACTGATGTCTGAGTCCCTGGCTCCAAAGACAATGAGGGCAATTCTAAAACATCAAGTTCAAGGAAATAGGTGAAGAGTAAGAACTGGATTTGAAAAGTGGGTGACAGAGAAGCAGAATAGAAGAATTATTTGAATGAAAATCACTAGAGCATCTCCCTGTTTTTTCATATAAGCATGGTTTGGGCCAGAATTCCAATAAATCAATATCTTTACCAATTATTTTAGGCAGTATTTTATATAGCCACCTTCTCTAGGCAGCAAGAATCAATGACACTCACAGAAAATTTTATGTATGTGTGTTCACTCAGTTATAAAGAGGCAGATACAGGTATACATGCATAACAGATGCTAATTACACCAGGGTGTAGATTTATTTCCAGTCTGTTGGGAGGGCAGGAGGATCTTTAACCTCCTATGTATCAAGCATCTTCAGCACTTGGTAAAGTGTTCATTTAGAAGTTACCCATTTACACACAAGCCCAGGAATCCATCAGTGTATGTAACATGAGGGATGAGAGTATGGATGTTTGTGCACACACACACTCCTGTTTGCCGGAAAAAGACAAAGTGATTGAGCAAGGCTTACTGGGGAAAGCTCAGCAGCTACACAATGAGAAATCTGTTTTTAAAGGTCACTGCTGCAGGTTGAAAAGAAATCGGAAAAGCTGAGGTCATTGTTTTAATCAGCCTCAGGCAAAATGCAAGGGTAGAATCAAAATCCATTCAACAGAACAGAAAACAATCAGCAACTTAAATCTTCTACCAACTAATACTTAGAGTAGACCCTTGGCATTTAAGGATTTAACATTTGTGGTTTCAGCTAGTCCCAAGCCACCTGCAGAGGAATGACATGTTGGACCTAGTAATTTCATCGAGACGTGCAGCTGAGTACGTGCTGGGAGGCTGGAAGGCAGGAAGAGTCACAGTGCAGCTAACCCAGCACCTTCCCTACCTCCACTGTCATTCCAGTGGTTTGGCTCTTCTCCCACTAACTCTTGTGAAGTGATTTTAAAAAAGAAAAAACAAAAAGCATGTTTTCACATTTACTTCTCTGAACCATAATGGTGACAAGGCATACCAGATGATATCGATTAATTCAGAAATTTGCAAAACTGGTTAAGTCCTTTTCAAGGTCAAGGAATTGGGAGCCGATGTAAAGGAAATGGTCAAATTGCTTAAAAACATCTCTGGCAGGTTAACTAAAAATAAAACCCCAGTTATTCACAGAATTTTAGGGCTGTTTAACCTCCTTTGAGAGAGTAAGCCTTGGATACATAACTTCTCAATTGTACCCAAATCAAATACATATGCTATGGCAAAATTATAAATTGCTGGAAAAGCAAAGTCCAATGGTTTTACTCAAACACTATCATCAGCATCAGCAAATGGTACCAGATTTCAAACAGTGCAATGTCGCTTCACACATATCGTATGAAATGGAACTAGATCTCAGCCTTGCTTCCCAAAACACTGCCCGCACTCAGAAGGGCTGCCTGCCTACACCCAGGAAGGGTGAGATGGGCCTCACCACTCACGCCCTTCTTTATGCACAAGCAGCTTCTGCTCTGCTGTGAACAACAGGTGATTCTTAGCTTTACTCTTGAACGCTCGTATTTCCTCATCATAACTGAAATGGACCGCTTCCCCATCCCGCTCTTGCCCCAGCTTTGCCTTCCATCCACTCGCTGTGAGGGGTTAGCAGAAGGGGGCAACATCCCAGCCCACTCTATCTTGATCCCTCCATTGTTCTCCCTGTCCAATGTCTCCCTATTAAAAAATCCATATCACCGTTTTGCCATATTTTACCATGTATAATGTACTTCTATGTATCGTGCACACCCACCTTTTTGGCCCAAACTTTCAGGAAAAAAATTTTTCATTTTAATTTTTTAACTCAATTTTTTTATTTGTTTATATCTGGAAACAAAACTGATTATCATATTTCAGGGTATTATTTTGCATATGGATATCATTACTGTTTTCTAGAGTTATACTTTTAACACATAAGCATAAATAAAAGAATTAAAAACATTTATATAGGTACAGAATTATCATTACTCATGTATAATATGCATCTTTATTTTCCCTCAAAAATTTGGGCAAAAAGAACACATTATACATGGCAAAATATGGGTATATCATCTCCAGCCCTTGACCCCATTTTCTTTTCTCTCTACCCCTCCTACTGCTTGCTATTAGTCTTTGGTCTTCCCATTGCCCACCATCACTTTGTTAATTCTTCTCACATTCTGATCTCAGGGTTCCTCAGCTTGTCAACTCTTTAAAAACAGTATTTCTATTCCATAAAGTTGTCTACAACTATAACTGTTTCGAATTATCTCTCAAAATATCCCAAGATCTCAGTTCTGCAATCCCTTTTCTTGACATTCTCTCACTGAATATGTTCTTTGTCTTCATTGTAACTGCCAGTCCCCTGACCCTGACCTTGACCCAGGCTCAAGGTCAACAAGCTACTCTGGCTTCACTTTCTTTATACCCCCAAAGACCCAAGGACACTCTCCCACTCATTTTGATTCCCTTACCCCCTGTTCACTCCTCATGTGCAACAAGCCAGTCTCAATCCTGAAGAAAATCACAGTATTTGATTTCTCTTCTACTCCTTATGGCTAAAAATTGCTAGAGATGATAAATGGAAAAGGTGGTGGTGGTGATGGTAAATTTTTGGAGAGATTCTAGTGTCAAACACTCTCCTGAATGC
The DNA here is from genome assembly GCF_004126475.2 of Phyllostomus discolor. Taxonomy (NCBI): domain Eukaryota; kingdom Metazoa; phylum Chordata; class Mammalia; order Chiroptera; family Phyllostomidae; genus Phyllostomus; species Phyllostomus discolor. Next base: position 52,463,666 of record NC_040906.2, read on the forward strand.
TCCACATGCATTATCTTAAACACTGATTAATTCCACTACAATGCAATGCTATTCACTTAAGTTTCACCTGGGTTTTTTTGTTCTATTGAGTAATCATTGTTTAAACTAATGGACCTTTTATTTTGTTCCTCATAGTGGCCATTTCAAAGACTTATCACTTTCCTGAAATTTACAGACCACTCCCAACTCTGAGACCAACTTTCTTTGGTTTCCTTACAGGCCATTCAACATGAGTTTCCTTCCTTATAGCACTTCCTCTGTCTCCTGCTCCCCACCCCTAATCCCTCACATTTCTGAGTATCTTCATCTAACTTTTCTGTGTCTTTCCCAGCCTAGAGATTCTTTCTAAAGTCAATCTTCTCTTTCGGCCCTCGATGCCCCTTACCTCTCACTTTTTCTATTATCTTCTCTCTCTCTCCCCCTCCCCGTCCCTCTTTCTCTCTCCTTCTTTCCACCCGCCTCAATGTATCCCTCTATACAAGATACTTTTCTTCACCCTGTCCAAGTTTCCCCCCTCCCTAGAGCTTCCTTAAACTACCTACTTCTCTCTCCCCTGGGGAAAGTACTGAAGTGAACAGAACATTTTCTATATTTGCAAGAGTAAGACAGTTTTCTCTGTAACCTGTAGGTGTCATTTCTCTGCATTTGTTCTCAAAACTAGACGAGTGTCTCAAGCTGGGAGGCTCAGGACTGTCTGGAGCAGGGGTGTCCAACCCACAGCCCACAGGCTGCATGTGGTCTAGGATGGCTATGAATATGACCCAACACAAAATCATAAATTTACTTAAAATGTTATGAGATTTTTGTTTGTTTGTTTGTTTGTTTTCATTAGTGCTTGTGTATTTACTGTGTGGCCAAAGACAACACTTTTTTTTCCAGCGTGGCCTGGCAACGCCAAAACGCTGGATACCACTGGTTTGGAGCATTGAAGAACCCTACTTTGGGCAGAAAGCTGGAAACTTTGTGTATTATCTAGAAATACATGGCATTGCATTTGATGGAATATGAAGAGGAAGAAAAACCTTTTTACTGGTCTCTGTCTCTTAGTATCTTGTAATTTCTGTTTGATTGCCATGTGAACCAAGGCAGGGAGGAGGCTCAGTTTGGACAGACTTTGTCACACTTCTTTCTTTCCCTCATCTCTCTCATTCTACCCACCAGTAAGTCCTGACACTACCAATATCTTAATATCTTCTGTTACTTGCAACGGCCACAATCTGCTTTCACTCCTCTCCCTGGCTCTGGCGATGCCCAGCTCCATTCCATTCTCCACACAGCACCAGAACACCCTTCCTGGAGCACATCTTTGCTTGAAACCCTTCAGTGGCTCCCAAATGCCTAGGAACAGACCCAAACTCATTAGCCCATCGTGACCTGGCCCCTGCCTCCCTTATCCTCCCCACCCACTGCCACATCCCATGCCAAGTCCCAGCAGTGCCAACTAATTTTCCTCCAAATCCTCTAAGCTCTCTCCAGCCTCTGTGCCGTTGCCCTTTGCTCTTGCTCATTCTCCCTCTACCTGGAATAACTCCCTTCCCCGACTATCTCCCCACCCCTCCCAGGGGCTTCCCTTGACAGGTACTCAGGAAGGCACCCCAGACTTCCCTCTGTCCAGGCACTTCTCATGCTAAGCTGTTCTCCCTTATGATTCTTATCTGTTCCACACACTGGCCTATTAGCTCTTGATCAGGAACTGTATCTGACTTGCCCTTGTAGTTCCTCTGTTCAGCAAAGGGCCTGACACATACACACATATAAATGTCTCTTGAATTAATAAGTGCATAAATTAGATTTTAAATAAGAGATAGAAATTGTTATTTTTAACATTTAGTACCTCAGTACTGTGTGTCTTCATGATGCTGTCTGGTAAGCTAATAGAGGTGAATTGGCACAGATTAAGGACAAAAGAAATGGAGGACTTTGAATTAAACAGACCAGGTACACTACTTCCACCACTACTGCTAACTCAGGGGGTTAATCTGTTATCAACCCTATTCTCAAGTATTTTTTATGTATTGACTCAACCCTCAAAATAAGCCCCATTTTATAGATGAAGAAACTTCAAAACAGAAAAATTTTAATAACTTGTCCATAAGTGGCCGAGCTGGCATTCAAAACCAGCGGAGGCAGTGGTTTTAACCACCACATTGTACCGCTGGCTGCACGACCGCTTGTGCAGGAAAAATGGTAAGTTATGTATTTATCTCACTCACCTCAATTTTTCTGGCTTTTTTTCCATCTCAATTTAGAAACTCACAACTTTAAATATATTGAATTACCAGCATCAAGTGATATGTGAGAATTTCTTTGAGTGGGCTTAAAAAACACATTTGTAGCCAACTCCTTGCCAGCTGCTAAAGGAATAATGTCAGGTGGGTGGCAAGTTGTGTCAGTTACATACATGCATTGTGTTTCTTTTAGAATTAATTTTCCTACCTCCTAAGGAAGTGGCTGTTTAAAGTTTTGATACTTATTTGTGAGATTGTATTTTGTAAAAGTCACTTTCAAAGAAACACAAACTTCTGAGTGAAGCTGAAGATTGCAAAGACCCTGTGAAAAGCCTTTGCCACCATATGAGGCTTTTGACAAGGTCAAAGGAGTTAACAAAGATAAAGAGAAATTAGAGAAAGGCACAAGAGCCTGGAGACGGATTTTCTATGGTAGAAGGCGAGAACTCTTTAAACAGAGAACACACATCTGGACAGGCAAAGTCAGGCAAAAGTGACTTGGCAGATTTCAGAACACAGAGACCAGGAGACAGACACCTGATTCTACTTAGGGCATTTAAATGCTGTTTGTTTTTTCCCTTGGTTTATACTTTATTTCATTCCATTTTAATTTTTGGTGCTGCTGCTGTGTGTGTGTTTCTATAGCGGGGTGGCCAAGAGGCAGTTGCTGCTGCATAGGAATGAAAGCAAGGGGAGAAAAGGGATTTTGGTTCCCTTGGGTTTAAACACAAATTCTACTGCTTCAAAAAGGCATCAAGTCAACAAGAATTTCTGTGTGTCTCTACCTCGTAGGCGAGCCATAGAAACAGAAATGGCTGTGGAAAGAGGAAAAGAGTAGGAAAAATTTTGTTTTGAGCTATCCAGAGAGAGCCTGCTTGGGGAGGTGGATCAGCAAGATGTGGTCACCTTGAGACTATGCCTCTGGCTCCACGGGTTCTGATGCTTTCTGATTTGTAAACAATTTTCTGCAGAATACGTGGATATTTCCAGAACTTGTGACTTATGATATTTTATTTTCTTCCCCTCCAATCTTTTGAATGTTCCTTTAATAATAATGGATTAGAGCTTATCTGCACCCTGGCCAGTTTTATAAAACCAAATAATTGCTGAGCTGGGGAAGCAGCTTTATTTGCATTTAATTTTTTTTAAAGAGAAATTCTGCCACCCTCTGGACAGAAACCAAAGATCTAATTCTTAGATACCACGACAGAATACTGCTTTATGCAACTGCCTTTGAAAATAAACCTTTCTTTTTAAGTGTTTAAAAAGAGAGGAATAAGAATCACTGTTGTTTTAGATAGCATAGGAAATACCTGGAGGGGAAATCATTTTAAAATACCAACTTGCCTCTGAGAAATTTTTAATGAAAGAAAACAGCCTCAGAGTGCATTAGGAGAAAAGGCTTCAGCATTTAACTTTCAATCTTTCCAAAAATCACAAAACAGCTTACATTTCTGCCCTCTAGTTTGCAATAGGCAAGATTTCTCTCACCACCTCAGCTGTGACTGATTTCATACAGTTACCTTTATTGGCTTTTTAAAAATCTACATTTACATTAGGTATAAATATATGTGTTGTTTCTTAACTAGTACATGAGGACAGAGTGAGATTTCAGCTACAGTTGAGAGAAATTAGCCATAAGAGCCCAAATGGGTAGCTTATTTCTGAAGCTCTAAAGCTCTCATTCACTGGACATGAAGTACTTAATTTCATGTAAATGAAACTCTCAGAAATGCAGGGATGTTATAATTACCAGTAATAACGCTAAGCAAATCAAAATACACAGCATGCTGTTTTTATTAATAACCAGAGAAAGGAAGCAGGAAGACACAGAGTACCATACCTGCTTTTAACAACAGGGTTTAGATGCTTCTGGTCTCGGAGGACCTTGGCCAGCTGTTTTTGCAGAAACAAAACCTTCCCGTGGACTCCTTGAATGAATGGGTGGTCTAGGAGATGTGTGACGGAAGGCCGCTTTTCAAAATCCTTAATGAGACACCTGTTTGCAGAGATCAACAAACAATCCAAAATGCGGTCTCGACACCTGGCTCCCCGTGCACGTGGGAGAGCGGAGGCGGGCAGGCTCGCTTGCAAAACCTGGTCACTAGCCTAACAAAGCTCTTTCTTTACTCCTGTGTACCAGAACATAGAAAAAAATAATTTTCTATTGGTTGAATTAATTAAAACATCAGGAATCCATTTTCGTTTAAGTACATAGTAAAAACACCATCAACTGATTTGAAGCATACAAAACACTGAAAAAATAGACCGGTCAGACTGAATGTTCTGCCTGAATTTTCACTTGAGAAAAATGTTTACAATGGAGACAAGTTGATTAGTTTATATAATTTATTTTAGAAGCATATAAAATTACATACTATCACCAAAGTGAAATCCTAACATAAAATGTCCACTATCTGGTGGTGGGGAAAGTGAATTTAGGTGTTTGCAAGGAAAGAAACTGATCATAAAGAAACCTTCACAGAGGAGGTTCAGCACCTTGATTTCTAAAGTCTTCTGAAGAAGCAGAAAAGCCTCAGAACAGGAAGTGACTACAATATAATTCAGATAAATTAAAATGAAATTATGCAAACAGAGAACAAAAAGTCTATTCAAAATGGCAAAAACTGGGTTGTATCTAAACTCCTATGCAGTTAATTGGTTAAAACTGCACCAGTGTAACTGCTTTCTGTTTCAGATTCAATATCCTTTTCAAAGAAAACAATGATTTAGTACATTTTGCTATATGCTCTGTATGTTATTAGAGATGATTTTGACACAAGAAAATTTCTACTGAAATTGAATCTGATGAATACCCCTCCAATTATCATAGCATTTCCATTCTGAGTAGCTAGCTGCCCTTGACGAAAGAAAGAAATTTCAGCAGCTGCCCTTTCAGGCTATCAGACTTGAGCTCACATAGGGGCTGAGGATAAAGACGAGATGCCATTCTGCCCACTCACTGCAACAAACATTTCCAGTTTTCCCCACAGAGTCATGCCGGCAACAAGTAAAACACAACATATTATTTTAAAAAATGAAATGCACTGACAAATGGTAAAAAGTTCCATCTCACCTTGAGCATTTTTTCCAAAACATTTAGGCAGAGTTCCCAAAACAATCCTCAACTGTTGGATTTACAAAGGGCTTTAACCTTTGCGGTTTACCTGCAAACCGCTGTCACATCCCTCACCAACACTAGTTGAAAAGATTTTCAGTAAATTTTCCAGTCACTCCATTTTAGAATTGATTTGGGGAGTTTCTATCTATTGGAACAGGAGCCTTCAGTTAGAAAAGCCCAAAGAACCTCGACTATCTCCATTCTGCTGCCTGCACAACTATAAATACCACCTCCGCCTTGCCATGGAAACAAATCAATCATTTGACTTTAACAGGTTCAGGGGCCCTTTGTATAATCCATTATTTTTCCTACCAAAAATACAAAATCAGTGCACATGTTTGAAAAAATACCACGTTCATGTCTGTACCCCAGCAAACCCCCTGCACCCCATGTTTGCTCCTCTGTGTGTGCTTGTGTGACTGTGAAAGGAAAAGGACTGCTGATGTTTCTCTGAGCACCTGGAAAAAGGCACCTCTTGGTAGTTCTGCGGTCAAGTAATACAGGTGAACGGCCCTGGCTTCCGGCTTGAGGAATGGTGCACAAAATCTCCTGAGGCAGAAACAGTCTGTATCCTCCGAGAGTTCCTGCTGTAGATGGACCTGGTAGCTTTACGTGCCCCCCAGAGCCTCAGAGGGAGTGGGAGAGGAGTCTAGGAGCCCCCAAGTCCTACGACTAAGCCAGTGGGTCACATTATATCTGGCTCTCATCACTAAATAGACACATCCCCTATACACATGTGTATCTCCAGGCACAAGGAGATTTCTTAATAGGTTTCTCCACCTCATGTTTCCCTCCATGTTCTTCTTTCTTTCTTATTGCTTTGGCTGTTTCATCTGACTGCCCATCAGTGCTGTTGAAAAGGGTTGAAAGAGCAAGAGCACCAGGGGAACCCGTAACCGCCTGTTGACCAGTAGTGCCTATGCTTCCCATGAGTAAACTCGGGGCTGAGGCTGAAGGTGGGAAGTATAACAATTAATGTAAAATCCACAGAATATGAATGGGAAAAGGGGCTGGAGCTTCTTCTGCTTCCTTCTCAGGTTAGGTGCCTTGGGACAGTAGTCCAGGTGAGGCCTGAAAACACGGTCCTTCTGGTACTACAGTAATTAAATCTCCTTAGATAGGGTTTGAGAGAGACCAGGAAACTCATACTCCCACCTTATGGAAACAAGTCTCCCTGGAGTCTGGGGGTGCAATTGAAGGTGTTATATCTTGTTTCATAAGTTTAGCATCTAGTGGGGAAGCAAGGTTACCCATAAGGTCATTTGCCAATAAGATCAATTGGTATTTTGGAGAAGATCTCTCTGTAGATCACAGAGAGAGTAAGAGAAAGAGAGCTAAATAACGAAGTAAGATAACCATACAAGGAATAAACTAACAAGTGAATCTGTGGTCTCTTGAAGAGCCAGAAAGTGGAGGTAGGCGTATTAACCTCAGGAAGCAGTGATCAAGAGCATTTGTTCGTTCTCTCAGTAAGACCCGAGTGGACTGAATGTCGCACCACTGGCTCAGCAGAACTGAGGCTGCGTGTGTATGGGAAGAATGCTAAGCAGAGCTGTGACAGACCCGACTGCAGTGGAGGATTTTTAGGAGAAGGGCACAGAGACCTTGAGGGTACAGCCTTATTCTAAAACTTTCTTGCATACTTTTTTCTCGTGGAGAGCCAAGAGTCAGGCTGAAATGGAACAATTATTTTACTGATAAATAAAGGAAAGTTCTACTTTAGGAGCAGGTAGGGCTGAAAATCACACATTACTAAATTGCAGGTCATTGGAATCATATCATCTCATTTGTTCAGCAAACACTTATTACACAGCCAGAATTGGCCAAAATAAATTAATTCATAAAAAATCATGATTCTTTTCCTCAAGGATCTACAATCTAATTATAAAGGTGGAAGGACAAGAGAAACATAAGAAATAGCAGTGTTTGCTTATATAGAGAGTGGTGCAAAAGTAGGTTTACAGTCATGAGTACATGAAACCCAGAGTTTATTCTTGTATTATTATTTATTAATCATGGTGTTATTTTCCATACAAATAGCTGTAAAGCTACTTTTGTCCACCCTGTATTCCGGATAAAAAATAATCACCCAAAAGCATAGGGTTTTGGAGCTAAGAGACGGAGACTTTCTATTTTAACCCCTCTTACATGAGGTGAGGAAGCTGAGGTCAGGTTCCGACAGTGATGAGGCCAACTGCCTGCCTCCCGTGGGAGAATCCTTCCCACTCTGCAATGTGCTGTTTGAAATGGCACAGACGCGCCATGCAGAACAATACTGGGGTGGGGGTTGGGCGGAGTCCAGTCAGGGAAGATTTAGTGAAGCAGGTGAGAACTGAACTAGGTTTGGGGGAAGTTTTGGAACTAAACTGAACTGGGTTGGTGGAGAAGAGGCAGAGGCATCCCAAGGCTGGCAAACTGGATCGGCAACACAAGAGGCCTGGCCAGGCAAGCGGTGTGGCCGGGAACTCAGGAGGCCACCACGACATTCACCTTCACTTCCTAAGCTGCATCCTCTAAATGCCCATGAATTTCAGTCCCTTTACCAACTCTAACTATGGAATATCCTTTACTGCTTAAGACTTTGGAATTTGGTGCTCCAAACCCAAACTGTTAGGTTTGTCAGTCTGTCATTTGCCTTATTCTTCTTTCAGGCAGGGGTTTAGTGGATTAAGATAGAATTGACTGCTGGGATCTATAAGAACTTCTGACAGCCTCTGTGTCCTTTTAAAAAGCAAGATATGATCCTCTAACCTGATTTGGAGAACAGGTATGGAAAACTAAGAAAGTTAGAATATGCTCACTCATTTCAGGATTGTTTATTCAACCAGAAATGACAAACCCCAGATGCAGGCAGAATATTTCCCCCAGCTGCGGACTGAGAAGTTTTACTAGAGAATGTATAAAATGTTGGTTTCTGTGTGGGGCATGGGGGCCAGTCCATGTAAGGTGAGTTGGGTGAAACACTAGACATGTAAGACATGCCATTGAAAAGAAAACCAGTATTCTGGTCAAAAAAGCACAGGAAACATTGGTGATTCTTTAACCCAGACTAAGTGTGGAGTTTTATAATGCATGTGAGCATGTTTAATTTTCTTAGAAGTACAGGAGTAAAGAAAACAGCTTCATTTTGTTTAAGTCCATCTTTCCACACTTACTGATCACAGACCCTTCTCTGTGTCAGTGGAACCAGGGTCCTGCAAATGACCTCTCTGGAAGCTCTGTTGTGAGAAATCAGTACTAGACTTTTGGAATGGGTGGCAGATCTCATCTCAGCTAGCTGAAGGGAGACACTCAGAGTCCCTAATGCCACCAGCCTGTTGAAGACATCTGTAAGCTGTTGGTTCTGCAGGACAGTGTCTCAAATGGGGGGTGTACATTCCCCAAGCTCAGTTCATCCCAGAGACTTTTATGTCAGAAAAAAGAAATTGAATGAGGACTAGATTTAGCGAAGACTTCTTTCTTCCAAAATCACCAGTAATTCTTTTTTAAAATCTGGATTTATGTGTGGTTATCTCTGTGCTAAGAGACAAAACAAAACAAAAAATTTTAAACTACCTGGAGATGTATTACCTGGGCTTACTCTGAGTTTACAAGGCCATGGTGAGTGGTTTGAATTTAATAGAAAAGCCCACTAGAATAAAAAGGAAGCAAATTCTTGCCTTAAAAGAAATTAATCCGTTCATTACCTAATTTGAAATTCTAGTACTTTCCATCATGCTTTCTTGACTGAAGATTAATTCTCAGAATTCATTAGTGTCACCACATTAAACACAGGTTGTTGCAGCTCTCAGCCGGGCTCAGCCAGAAACAGGTAAAGAAAGAGGCATTTCTTAAGAACAGGTCGGGCTTCTGCTCTGGTCTCTGGAGCTGGGCTGCCCCTGCTCTTTCTGCTCCCCAACAATAATGCTGTGGAGACATGGCTGCCTTGTTGCCATAAACTGCTATTTCGTAACCAAAAAATCAAACGCCTGCAAGGGGGAGCTATTTATCAAGAGTCACAGATGGATGTTTACCAATGAATCAAATACACTGGATAAAAAGCCATTGAAAAGTCAAAAACTGAAAATACTATTGAACTTGGTGAGAAAAGCAGGAGGGTGAGCAATCTCATTCCACACACTGCAGCAGAACCACATGAAAACTTCAGATTTATGTCTCCTCTCATTTCTTGTTAAATAAGTCTTTTATACTTTCTGTTGTTTTCCTGTGGGTTTGCTGCTTAGACTGTGAAGTGTTCCCATTGGTACAGAATATCTAAACGTTTTGATGTGAGCAAACACTTCCCTGCCGCGTGATGCCGCGTGTGGCTCTGCAGCTCCTATCATCGTCAGACAGGAGCCTGAGTGACAAAGGGACCTCTGCATCGAGAGGACAAATCCTCCAGAGGGGACACTGGTATAGGTCAAATATTGGAGCCCAGGGTGATCTGTCTTGGAAGGAAATTTCCATTTGGAAGACAGGACTACGACAAACACAGGCATTTTCCCGAAATGACTAATGCCTCAAAAGAAGGCAAGCTAAGAAACTTGACATTGCTTATGTTATTTTAACAAAACACCACCTCCCTGTCTGGTGGAATATTTAACTGCATTCAGTTTTCATTAGATTTACAAATATTGCATATGGTGGTGTTTTAAAGTCTCACTGGTGAGGAGTGAAATTGCATGCAAATTTCACAGGTTGGGTGGGGGAGTTGGGGTCCTAACCTGAAATAGAAGTAAGAACCACATGAGAAGGTGGCCAGGCATCCCTTTTTCTCCACAGGACTCGGTAGTCCTTGTGAATGTCTCATGTCTCATCCATGACACCGTGGACACTGCGGGTCAGGGATGAGCATGCCCTCCAGTGACTGTGCCAAAGCCGAGGGAGACCCAGCTTTCACGTCCGAGGATGAAGGCAGGCTTATGGACTGTGACTGGCAGCCCCAGGTCTCATCTTCTTGCTCTTTGTTTTTTGTTTCTTTCTTCCTTGGGTGGGAAAAGCACTTTGTAATTAAACAGGAATTTCTCCAGGCAACTCTAGCCATGTGAGAAAAAAGTGAAACATTACTTTATCAAACAGTCCCGGCAACTAGTTTATTGGATTGTTAAGCTGTGTTCAAAACCCACCCTCTGGTTCAGAGTTGTGGAAGGCATGGTCCCCGAGAAGATGGGAATTCTGGGATGGCTCCATCTTTCTGGCTACAGTGCTGCCGTTTCCCAAGGATCTGGGTACTCGCTGCTGCTGCTGCAGCTGCAGGTGCTGCTGAGTCTCCCCTGCAGCAGCCAAACCACTGCCTCTCAAGCCTCTGTGAGGGGCTGAAGTCAGCCCCTGGTCAGCCCCAGACTCAGGCCTTGGCTTCCTTTAGAGCACTTTACTTCAGGTGGAAATGAAGGAAATACTTGGTTAAAGTGGCCCAGAAAGATAAGAAATAACCAAAGAAGGAAGTGATGGCCGAACCCAGATGGAAATGGTTATAGAAAATGTGGGTGAGTCAGGGCAAAAATAATCTAGATATTGACAAATCCATTTTTTAAAGATATTTATCAGCCCTGGCTGGCGTAGCTCAGTGGATTGAGTGTGGGCTGGGAACCAAAGTATCCCAGGTTCGATTCCCAGCCAGGGTACATTCCTGGGTTGCAGGCCATAACCCCCAGCAACCGCACATTGATGTTTCTTTCTCTCTCTCTCTCTCTCTCTCTCTCCCCCCTCCTCCACCTCCCTCCCTCCCTTCTCTCCCTAAAAATAAATAAATAAAAATCTTAAAAAATAATAATAAAATAAAAAATAAAATGGAACTTCAGAGTACTAGTAAAATTTCAAGTAAAAAAAAAGATATTTATCTTTATGTTAAGTATTAATATAATATAGATTCATATAACATAGGCACTGTCCATTTTATATGTAATGTCCATAATATATAATTGTTATATAATATTTAAATTATTATGAATCTTAAATATTTAAAAATCTGTTGATTTATTTAAATAATATATGTAATTGCCAAACTCATCATTCTGCCAAGCATAGCACATGACACATTCATTTTAAAAAATGTTTGATGCCTAGCATTGGGGCAGTAATACATACAGTTTATAGATATGTGATGGCATGCAAGATAATTCAGTTTTCTGGGCTTCAGTTTCCTCATTTGCAAATGGTAATAATATCATTGTGGTGAGCAAATGAAATAATCCATGTACAGTGCCTGGTACAGACTGAGCACTTAATAAATACTAGCTACACAGGCCAGACACTGTACCAAGTGGTGGGGATACAGTCAGTCCATTGGAGAAAACTTCCAAGCAGGATGAGTGCTGTAGAAAGATCTGCAAATGTGCAAGGGCTCCTTGAATCAGACATGAATAATACCGTGCTCACTAACTAGCTGATGTTTCTCCGTGTGGATTCCCACCACTGAGAACAAGATCGCTCTTGGATAGATGTCCTGATCAGAACTTTGAAAGCTCTGGGAGAAGGGGGACTTTTAGAGTCTGACAGCTCAGCAAAAGCAAAGAACTTTGGCATGTTTAAGTTCAAGCCTTTGGGCACTCCTGTTTTTGAATATCTGGCTAATTTATTTGATTCAAAAATCAATTTCCATTTTGACAAACAGTTATGGTCTGCTTCTTAGTCTGGGTGTAAGTGCCAGGGGAGATATGAATTCTAATCCTTCCCTTGATCCTCCTTGCCATGCTGCCCAGGGTTAAATCCATAATTCTCATTTGTATGCATTTTCCCCTATAAGGGGAAGCGATGGACAGTGCCCAGCCATCCCCTATGAGAAATGCACCACCAGTTCCATAGCACGTGACCATTTTATGCTCAGTGACACCCCAGGACTGGGAGGGGGACTAGGAGAGTGCAAAACAAACAGAAGATATTATATGTCTCCATAAGAAACTTGTCTTCTGGGATAATATTAAACTTACACACATGAAATATTTAGGGAACCAGGTGGGATAGCATTCATTGATTCATTCAAACAGTCAGTAAATATTTACTACAAATGGTATTCCACCAAGTTCTTGGGGGGAAAGATACCTGGAGTGAGATATCGGCTTTCATGGAATTTAGAAACAAGCAGAAGAACAGATACGGGCATAAGTAACCATTCAATGCTGAAAACTGTAAGCACTGGAGCAGCTCAGATGAAGTCCACAATTCCAGTGAGGAGAACAAGTGTTCCCCAGGAGAGGTGACCCTAGGGTCTTAAAGGATGAAAGGGATACTGATAGGAAGTACAGGGAAGGAGCATTCCAAATGAGGAAAGTACACTGGGAGTGGAAGCCCACTAGTAAAACGCACAGCTCATATGCGGAAGAGAGTAGAATAGATAACACAACTGGAACAGAGATGGGGTGAGAATCTGGCTGGGCACATCCTACTCGGGACCTAGAATGCCATGACAATGAGCTTAGGTTTTCTTTCTCAGCCACTCCAAACATACCACTTTTGAGTGGGAAGATAACACAAGTAGATCCCTGCCTTAGAAAACAAACTAGCACCCTTTACAGAGTAAATTGGAGGGAGGGAGGAAGGTGATCCATTTAGGAGACTTACTGTCTGAATTCAGGAAATGAGAAAGGAAAGTGAGGTTGTAGCTGTGAAGCCCAAAGATAAGTCAAGGGTACAGAAACAAAAAAGAAAGGGCCGCCAGTGGAAACTTAGGCCAACTTAAATTTAATGGGTAGATCTGTAGCTAAATCTTTGTAAACATGACAACCTACCTTCTACCTTCACTACCCAACTATAATCTCTTCATGGAAACCAAAAGCCTTTAAGTTAGTAATTCAATGATCTCTTTTTAGTTCTCATCCTCCTCATCTTTCCTGTTCACTGATGGTTGCCATTGACCTGTCCCACCTTCTTGAAACATTCTCTTTCCTCTCCTGTGGTGATGCCACTGCATTCCCTACTGCTCTGGCCACTTCTGCTTGTTTGTCTTCACTAGCAGGTGAAATAAGATGACAAGGGAGGGGAGACAGGTTGTGCAAAGAAAAGGAGTGGAAACAGAATGACATCATTTGTGTCCACAGGCTTGGAACTTGCTGCTGAACAACAGCATGCTTTGCCTAGTGGGTCAAATTTACTGAACTGGATAAAGGGAATTTGCACCCTGGCTGGTGTGGCTCAGTTGGTTGGAGCATCATCCTATACACCAAAATGTTGCAGGTTTGATTCCTGGTCAGGGCACATGCCTTGTTTACCGGTTCAACCCCTGGTCGGAGAGCCTACCTGACCCCTGGGCAGATAACTGCAATCAACATTTCTCTGTTACATCATTATTTCTCTTCTCTCCCTCTCCCCCGCTTTCCTGTCCCTCTAAAAGCAATGAGAAAAAGGAAAAAGTCCTCAAATGAGGACAAAAAAATAATGAAGGGAATTTGCATCCTCTGGAGAAGACCATCCCTACTCTTGGAGAGTCACAATCCCAACAAGTCTGTATTGTCTGCTGAAAATAAGCAGGTTTAGCTACAGTGTACATGTCTGATGCAAAGTAAAAATTACAAGTGTAAGAAAAGCAGCAAAAACTACTCCATAAAACTGAAGGTTGATTGGTTACTGAAATAACTTTTATAACAGCTTTAATGAGATATAATTCACAAACACTACAATTCACCCATTTAAAGTACACTTTAAAGTACATTTAAAGAGTTTTAGCATATTCATCAAGTTATACAATCATGACCATAATCAACTTTTAGAATATTTCATCACCTCCAAAAGAAACTCTGTGTCCATTAGCAGTCACCTCCCATTTCTCCTCAACCTCCTCATTCCCAGGCAACTGCCAATCTAGTTTCTGTTTCCATGGATTCCCCTAATCTGGACATTTCCTGTAATATATGTGGTCTTTTGTGACTGGCTTCATTCACTCAGCACAATGTTTTCAAAGTTCATTCATACTGTAGCATGTATCAATACTTCATCCCTTTTCATTGCTAAATAATGCTCTACTGTACGGCTATACACATTTTGTTTATCCACTCATCAAGTGATGGGCATTTGGATTGTTTCCACTAGTAAGCTATCATGAATAATGCTGCTCTAAACATTTGTGTACAAGTTTTCGTGTGGACCTATGTTTTCATTTCTCTTTGGTGTACAATCCTAAGATAGAATGCTGGATCATATGATAACTTTGTATTTAATATTTTGAACTACAAGACTGCTTTCCGAAGCAGCTGCATCATTTCACACCCCCACAATCAGTGTATGCAGTTGATTTTTAATACTTAGTCTTGTTGGAGAAAGGTGCCTTACAATATGTGTTTAAATAAATAAAGCTAGGTACAATAAGGAGAGATAAAAAATAATTAAAAGGAAAAGAGAAAAAATGAAAGATAGGGCAAATTAGGAAACAAAAATAGCAATTAAAGTACAAAATAAATCACTTCATTAGAGGTGGCTACAAATTTGGCTCCAGGCTCCCTAGCAGCCAGGGTGAAAGGGAAAAGGCAGTCTTTTTCACAGCATTTCTAAAAATCTGTGATATAAAAATAGACCAGCTGCTTGGAGAACTATAGTGATGTAATGATGCTGCTGCTGCTGATGACGATGGTGATACTGACTGGTAAGGAGACTAGAGGTGTATAGCTTTCCTGGGTTTTCAGAGAAATAATGCCATATAATGTAATGAATACTGTTTCTCTGCAGTATTGATGGCCATGAATTTCATAGGGCTGTTTTTTATAACACTCTTTGATAGCTACTGATGCCTTCTATCACAGTACTATCTAGTAAAAACTAAAATTCTCCCTGGGTGGCCAGTGCAAGAAGGCACAGAGCTCGCTGATCTTAATCCACACCTAAATCTACCAGCGATTTGGTGAATTTTTACAGTCAGGTCTCTTGATTCGTAACACGCTGAATGTAGTGCCCAGATGCTGGTGTCCATCAAGGGAAAAAATTTAAAAAAGGAAGCAGGGTGCCAGGCTACCATATGCTGTTCATTGCAAAGAATGAAGATTGCTGAAAAAATTTAGCCCATGAATCAAAAGTGGAGGGAGCAATTTAACCCCCCAGGTGGGGGTTGGAAGAGGTCTGAAGCATCCCGCCAGTGGGCACGGAAACAACGGGGCAGTCAGGCTTCACAACGGGGCAGTCAGGTTTGCCTCCTAAGTGACAACGGTAAGGGCTCCAACTAAAGTTTCGGGCCACAGCTCACAGTGGGGGTGGAGGTGGAGGTGAAGGAGCAGTAGATCAAGAGGAAAGATAATGGCCTAGCGGGCATTGTGTGTGCCCACCTTTAGCACCTTTCCTTGAATGGGTGTTCTTTTGGTACAGACTTAAATTGACTAAACACTTCTCTGCCTTATTGCCAATTATATAAATATTATTGATAGGATGAAATCAAATTGGGGAAAACAAACTAAGCCAGGTTTTTATTAATAACCTAACTGCTACTCACAAGCCTGGAGGAAATATTGTCAGATAATAAGAAGTTGTAAGTATCTCATGGAAGTCAGGATTTTGCATAGCTATTGGCTGTTTTTGTTCACGTTTCTGAGGACACAAACCACCACCATACCTGTCACCCGCCATCCCTCTGGCCAACTGCCAAGGGCCATGAACCACCAAGCCCCAGTGATTGCTCTTTGGAGAGAGAGTTGTTCCTGAGGAAGTGGCCACCCAAGGAAGCCAGTTAGCCCTACGCCTCTGTGATTTTAGACAAAGAAATGAGTACTTCATCCCCCAGGGACATCAATCCAGTGCCTCCTTCCTTCGAGCACTAACTTTTCTTAAGATAAAATATTTTTCTTTTTTAGGCAAGTGAATGAGTAAAGACACCAACTGCCAAAGAGAGCCTGGGGAGCCCTTAACTGCTCCTCCATTAACACGAAGGAACAGAACAGCTCCATCTATTACATCAAAGCAGCATCAGAGACCCTAATCCTTGCTGAAAGGAACTCTCAGGCAGCCAAGCCTTTAATTTGCTGAATAATAGGTCCTCCGATTAACCCTTGCAAAGCGAAGCACAGCAGTTGCAGGCCACAAATGTTCCTAGGGAGCAGAGAAAGAAAGGGGGCGGGGGGGGGGGGGGGGGGGGGGCGCGGGGTTGGATCGCACCTACTCCTGCACTTAGTCACTTAGTGAACTAACTGTATGTGTATGTTTCAAAATGGTTAGATTTCTGTTTTCATTTTCCCTATTCTCTCTCTCCCAGGAACAGGGCACTTTCCTGCTCTGATACTGTGGTGTGCCCTGAGATTTAAGCCACTGGAACTCATTGACATGCATATAGATAGGTGATGCAAAATGACTGTCACCAAAAATACTCATAGCAGCAAATTAGTGACATGAAAGGCTCTTTCAGGGCCATTTGCCCACCCACCCCATTCTAGGATAAGCAATGGTAGCTTTGATGAGAGAGAGAGAAAGAGAGAGAGAGAGAGAGAGAGAGAGAGAGAGAGAGAAGAAGGGAGGAAGAGGGGAAGAGAATAGGAATCCATGAATGGGAGGAGAAGTAAAAGGAAGAGAGGGAATAATGCTAATTCGGGCATTTCTCCTACCTGTTCTAATTCAACAGAAAATGGCTTAGCATTAAAAAGGGTGTTTGATCCTCTTTGAGGGATCCTATTACTGGAAGTAGACAACTATACACTATGTTGCCAAGGACAGTTAACCAGTTAGAAGGGTCTAGTGAGCATTAATAAATCACACACATATTAGACTTTCTGCTCATTATATCAGATAATGAGATGAATGATTGAACGTATGACATAGTGGTCAGTTATCATGTGGATGATATAAATTCTATTGTGCTGAGGACATTTATCTCTGTATTGATCTGGCTTTGCTAGCAAGGATCATAAATTACTAGTCTTCCATAACCGTATGATAAATACTCTAATAACAGAATGCCACCAACTCCTGTTTTCCCAATAAATTTTCATATGGTTTCGGTTAGACAAGTAAAATGCAGAGAATCTTTTTAAAAATTTTTATTTCATTGTCAAAAATTGTATGTAGTGTAAAGACCGTGGAGAAAAGCCTGCCCATCCCAAACAAACAGCGGTGTGCTGGAGGCAGCACGCACAGCTCCCTAGGTACTATTCCTACATTTTCAGAATTTTGTGAACTGACTGATGTTACCCTGGTAGCCTGAGATTGGCCAAGGTGGGAGTATTTACACCACGGAAATCAGGGAGCAATGCAAATCAGCCCCCATCTCCACCCAGTCAGTTGCTAAACATCACTGCTGGTGGACTAGAAACCTTGGGAGAAACTGACTGCCTGATAATTCTAAAGCGCATATGGATTGAAATCCTTTGTTACCACCTTTTCGCTCTAATTCTTTATTTCTCATTTCCTGCCTTCTGTTGAATTGATAAAGTTTTCTGTAAAACCCTTTTCCTTCCGTTGGTTTAGAAACTAAACATTGTTTTTCTGTAGTTTCGGTAATTACTCTACATGGCTAACATATTTGCTTAACTAAAATTTTTCCAGTAGTTCTGTTTTTGAGCACAAGAACCTATGCATGCCTTAACCACACATTGAACACTGCCCCTCCCTGAATTTTATGATTGCTTACGGTTAGTTTTTATGTAATTTTATCCCAAATAGTTTTCCTTCTTATAGTACAGTCAGTTATTTTACCACTTTGAATTGTTTCATGAAATTAATTTCATTTAAAATGAATTCATGCTTCAGTTGTTGTTTTGGTGAGTTGTCTTTTTTAGTCTTAGATTTATTCACATGGCTTGAAATTTCAGCTGGCAGGCTCACTGTGAGGAAGTGAAGAATTTTGTTTTCCCTCTCCCTCTTACCTCCTCTGGGCCCGCCTTACTGGTCTAATAACTTCAGAGTTGTGCCTGCTTGGCTTTCTGGGTCTCTAGCCCAGAGTCAGATTTTAGAATAGCATTTTGTGCTCCTGTCCCATGGTTTTATTAAGTACATGAAAGAGCCCATCCTTGTGGCAGCAGAAGGTCCATCTGCTTCTATACCCTTCTACCACCCTAAGCCAGAAGCTGGCTAAAAGCCGTGTACCTGGGTGGTGGTCAGCAGTACCCCAGGTGATGGAGAATAACACAGTGGAAATTGCTATAGTTAGAACATAGGATCATAGGGCCCCTCCTCTATCCCACTATTTCCCAGCCTCTTTTCCTCAGGCTCGGAGAACTACCCTAGACACAGGTTTCAAGCAGGGGTCCAACCACGGACCATGACTTCCTTGGAGCCCTCTTAATGCTTTTATTCCCAGGAGCCCAACTGCTTGCCTCTGATCTCAGCAGACCTATGACTAAGTCTAGCTGAGCACTTTGGACTTTTTTTTTTCAATTCTGATCTGTCAAAATACTTAGATTTATTCCTTTCCCAGTAATATGGTTTTTGGCCTTTTCTATGTGGCCTGTCATTATTATATGTTTGGAAAAATATACATTTAAAGAGTCCCCTTGACAGAAAACCTCTTGCATCTAAAGGCAAAAGTTCTTTAACTTCAAATTTATACAATATCTTCTGCTTACCATACCCTAAGTTATGTTTATTTAGTAATGCCCACTGGTGTGAGCAGTGTTTTAGGCTATTAATGTACACGACCAAGACTAACACCTGTAAGAAGTGCCCTTGCTCTTACTGCATAGGGAGGAAGCAAAGGCCAGGTCGCAGGCCTCAAACTCTCCCACACCTTGATTTGCACCCGTTACACCTGCATACTCTCCTAAGGCACTCCTGGCTAGAGAATGTTCACATTAGAAGGAAATTGCCAGCTCCGTAGAATGTCATGTCACATTCTACATGGTCCTGAAACACCAAGAACCATGGGAACATAACTGGTTTTCATTATCCTGGGTTCAGAAATGGCTGCTCTTCAACCTTTCCCTGGACTTCTGAAGCAGGTTATAGAGGAGGTAAAGGTGGGGAATAGAAAAGTGGGGTAAGGTCGGGGAGAGAGGGTCAGGAAAGAGGAATAAGCAGAGGTTATTGGGGAAAAATAGCCTCTGAAATTGCCAGGCAGGATTTGTTTTGACATCATTTTCATATATTCAGTGAAAAAAGAATCTACATCTAACCATGTAGCTGTCATCATTCACCTTTAACAATCCCACAATGTTTCTGACAGTTAAAAATTGTATTTTCTAAAGATTTTATTTATTTTTAGAGAGGGGAAGGGAAAGAGAAGAGAGGGAAAGAAACATCAATGTGTGGTTGCCTCTCACACGCACCCTACTGGGGACCTGGCCCACAACCCAGGCATGTGCCCTGACTGGGAATAAAACTGGTGGCCCTTTGATTTGCAGGCTGGCACTCAATCCACTGAGCCATCCCAGCCAGGGCTTACTTTTGCTTTGGGAAAGTGTATGTGTGTTGGGGGAGAGCATTGGATCACTTTTTTCCCCTCCCTCATTCTCTTCCTCAATATTATGTTTGAAGTTAGAAGAGATTGTCCAAATATCATAAGTCCTAACATCCAACTTCTAACCAGGTCCACCAGATGCTGTGCATGATTTTAAGGCTATCACCTCCTCTCTAGAATTCTTGGCTCTTCAGAAGGAACTAATGTTCACTGAGCTCCTGCCACATGCCAGGAACTGTGCCAGGTATTGGGGATACAAAGCTGAAAAGATACATTTTCTGCTCTCAAGGAACTCACAGTTTGAGTGGGGAGACAGATACCAAACACATAATTTCAGAATGGTGTGTCCTGTTCCCCTCTCCTCTCATTATGCAGGGCTGTAAAAGGCATCATGCTGGCAAGAGAGCATGAAAGAAAGGGCCTCCAGGTCTTCCTTGGGGAGCCAGGGGAAGCCCCAATTATTCAATTTTGATAGAATGTGCAGGGAGTATGGAGGAAAGAATGCTACTGCACAGACAGAGTCCAGATCCTGAATGATCTTGTGTTAAAGAGTGTTGGTGTACCCTGTAAGCAATGAAGAGCCACAGCATGACTGAGGGCACGGCATCACTTAATCATACAGGGGTTTAGAAAGGTCATGCCGACTGTTCTGTGAAGATGATTTGCAGTGACGGTGGTGGTAGAACCAGGGAGAGTAGTATAGAAGCTTTTGCTCCAGTTGCAGCACAGAGCTGAATCATAACCAGGAGCACCAGAGACATGTGTGATGGAATATTCTGAACACCTCGAAGAAGCCAGACAAAACTACCATCCTAAGTTGGGAACAGAACGGGAAACCACACATCCTAGGCTACAGTCAGTGCTCCCATTCTAGTGCCCTGGGTGCTTCGGCCTTGGACAGGAAGGCAGGCATAAGACTATGTCCAAACACTCCTTACTTATATGGACAGAGGGGGAGAAAAAAGGGGGAGCACTTGGCATCTCAGCAGTCTGCCCATGGTATCAGGGACTGACAGGGGGAACTGGAGAAGGCATCTGAGCAGCTAGACTTGGTTCCTCTTCATATCTCCAGGTGGAGGAGGGTGGTGGGGTGGCTACTGACATTCTGCCTCAAAAACATACACACAGTATTATTCAGCCATAAAAAGGAATTTAGTACGGATACATGCTACAACACGAATTAACCTCAGAAATATTGTGCTAAGTGAAAGGAGACAAACACGAAAGCCCATTGTTGTTCTGTTTATATAAAATATCCAGAATAGGTAAATTCATAGAGAGAGAAGAGACAGAAAGCAGAATAGCGTTTGCCAGTAGCTGCAAGGGAAAGGAGATTCAGGAATAATTGCTCAAAGGGTATAGGGTTTCCTTTGGGGTGATTAAAATACTTGGAACTAGAAGAAGTGGTGGTTGTGCAACATTGTGAATGTACTGCATGCTGCTGAATGGTTTGTTCACTCGTTATATGAAATTCACCTCAGTTACACACACACACCTGACACCCCACAGCATGGTGAGCCTCAGAACAGATATTGGACTATGATGCAGACCTGGGTGTGAATCTTAGCTTTGCCATTTTCTAGCAAGTCTATCTGTGAAACCTCAGCATGGTCACAACTTCTAAGAAGCTCATCTTCCTATCTGAGAAGCAACCTGCCTCATATGTTTGTAGTGAGGAAATAATGAACTAATGCATGTAAAGTGTATTTCACTGTGTCTGATAAATTGTAGGGAACCACCCTGCCTGGTATCAGAAGCTGTAACCCCCCCCATGGCTAAGGCTGAGTGAGTGACCTTCGGACTGTAAGCCACTAAGGAGACAAAGCTTATCTCCCTGGCAGGAGCAGGGCTTCTGCTCCTTTTACTTCACCCTGCCTGGCCCCCAAGGCTTGATCGGTTAGCCAATGATGGGTAACATTCCTCAAGGGAGGAACAAACTAAGATAGGCATTATCATGGGGAGCCCCAGTGAAAGACTTGGGGGGCTATAGCAAAAGGGGGTGATGGACACTCACCCTTCAGCTTTGACATAGCCTGAGTCCTCTTTCTGTCTACAAAAAGTCCCTAATCTCTTGACTGCCTTACTTCCCCTGCCTGACTTAAGCCGGAAACAATGACAGAGGGCAGTGCAGCCCTATGCTTGAAAGGGCGGTTCCCTGGGTGATCAGGCCTAAGAAAGAATATATAAATTCCTGTGAAAACTGCTTTGCTAAGAATGCTCTCAATTAAATGATAAGGGTCCAAGCAGGACATGAGTTTGTGTCCCAAAGTTTTGTAGCCCTTTAGCTAACAGACCCTGACTCAGAATAAGCCCTCATAGTTCTTTGTATGCTATCTATTGTTTGATCCTTACTGCCTGACAAAGATTAATGAACTTTACCTGTATTCCTGTGCAAATTGAAACCCAATAAAAGCTTTTCAAGGCAAGGGTTGGTGTGCTCTCCTCTTGAGAGAGTGGCTAGGCCGCTCCGAGGTGCTCTGCCCTTGAGAGAGTAGCTGTGCCGTTCCTTTTCCTCCACAGGATTTGGTAGTCTGTGTGAATGTCTCGTCTCATCCATAACATTGCAGACGCTGTGGGCTGGTGTCCACATCAATAAATAACAAGCTTTATATAAATTATACTGTTAATATTTCCTGTACTCCTGTTAGGGGAGGTCATCAAGGAGATATGACCACCAGTTGACCCACAAGTTGAATGGACTCAGGCAATTGGGGATTCCCCACTCCCTTCTCTGTCTTTGGAATTTGTGTTCAGCTTACCTTCCTGGCCCAAAAGCTTCCTCAAGGAGACACAAATGCAGGGGGAGACTGAAGAAAGAGGTAGACCCCTCCAAATTGGTATATAATGGGTTTAATAAGCAAGAAAACTTACTTATGAGGCTTGTCTTGAGCTGCCTGAAGATGAATAGTTTTCCGCACCTGCCCGTCAAATCTTAAAAGTTTATCTAAGAGGCCTTAACTGGGTTCAGTCACATATACCATCCGGATAGTCTCAATACCACATTTCAATCTCAAGGCTGTATCCTTGGGACAGTTTCAGATTTCACCCATTGGTTTGAGGAGGTGGCAAACCAACAACCCCAAACTTATTCAACTATCAATAGTTTCATTTTAACTCAAAGATATTTTTTAGGCTGTACCTGATTTAGTTGAGTGTAAGCTTTCTTTGCTTTCTCTGGCTAAATGAGTTTTGCCTGCACAAAGATTTTCACATAGCAGAGAACTTGGTCATAATTAAAAAGACATGTGAACTCTAGGTCCACAAAAGTATAAGCTACTCCAGTTCAGATCCACATCAAATATCACTAAGTGATCATGATCCTCTGTTCTGGAAGGTACCCAGGTGGTCAGTGTTGGGATGCAAGATGACAACAATTTGCCCATTTCTGCTGTGATTTGTTCCTCTCAGAGAGTCATGTGACCAAAAAATCTTAGTGCAGAACATGTATTGGTTCTTAAAGTCCTCAATAAAGACCAGCAAATTATTGATATTACAGAAGTATCCCTCTTTTACTATTGGGTGGTAGAAGAAGGAATTTAACATAAACCTTTAACATCTGACACATTTAAACAAAAACTAAAAGAAACACAGAAAGGGATGGAGAGAAGAAGGAAAAAAGGAAGAAAAGAAAATACACTATTGACTTTAGGGTGTAATACTAATACTTGGCATGTGGTAATGCTGTACCATATTCAAAGGTTCTTACATTTGATCCTCACTGGTAGATAGGTGGACATTGCTATCCTCACCCATAGCTTAGGAAGAGGAGGCTTGGAGAGATCAAATGACTTAAGGTGAAGTATCTTTCAAGTCATGGACTCCATTAGTTTTCTAGGGCTGCCATAAACCAAGTGCTAAAAGCAGTGGCTCCTTAAACAGATGTTCACTGTCTCATAGTTCTGGAGGCTAGAAGTCTGAGATCAAGATTTAAGATTGGTAAATCTGCCTTAACTGGTGTTGCTTAGTGGGTTGGGCATCATTCCTCAAACCGAAAGGCCACTGGTTTGATTCCCGGTCAAGGCACATGCCTGGGTTGTGGGTGTGCAAGAGGCAACCAATTTCTGTTTCTCTCACATATCAACATTTTCCCCCTCTCCTTCTCTCTCCTTTGCCTTCTCTCTAAACATAAATAAATAAAATCTTAGAACACAAGATTGGTTAGATCTTTGCTCCCTCAGAAGGTGCTAGGGAAGGATGCGTTCCAGGCTCCTCACATAGCTTCTGGTAATTCTTGGCTTGTGGCAGCCTAAGTCCAGTCTTCACATGATGTTCTCTGTGCGTGTGTCTATATCCAAATTTCCCCCTTTAATAAAGACACCAGTGACCTAATCTTAAATAATTACATCTACAATGGCCCTATTTCCAAATAAGGTCACAATCTGAGATATTGAGGCTTAGAACTTCGACATATGAAGTTCCAGGGGATACAATCCAACCCGTAATGTGGAGTGGTCAAAGCCGGGCTTTCTGCATGTGTCTGAGGGAGCACCGCTAGCGCCTAAGGGTTTAAGCTCAGGCCTCCCTTAAAGGCAAAATTTCCCATTATTCCCTAAAATATAGCTTTTAAAATAAATTTCTTCTTTCAAGAAAACATTCAATAGTCCTTCACATAAAAAATAAATTATAGGATTTCCCCTCACTCATTAACCTGGTATGATAGCTATATCATGCATTTGATGACCTCAGAAAGTTCTATATTAAAATACTGGTAGGTCAACAAAATCTGTACACAACCAAAAGGAGATGGAAGACCAAGAAACACTATGATGGTGATTCATTATATTTTAAATTGCTGTTATAAAATTTGAATCCATTAAAAACTAACAAATAAACAGCTCTTTCCTCATTAGTGCTAAAGGGCTGTGTCTGTTATTTTTATCCCTGCCAGAAATCATCAGTGGGCTGGAAGAATGTAGTTCTAGTGACATGAACCTTCATTTCCATTTTTAATTAAAATTCTGATTGACCCAGAGCCAGATTTCCTTCTGCACCAGAGCCTTTGAAAACTCCACAGTGGAAACTACAGTGGCCAGGGCATGGAGGAACAGGTAGGAACCTGGGGGCTTAGATTAAACCAGAAGGACATCACACTTCTTAATAGAAAACCGAGAAGGGGTATTGACCTGGCCACCTCGACCTTACTTATTTGCTTTTACTTTGACCTCACTTTCCCATCCTCCTAGGCCACAGATCAGCCTCAGCAGGGATCACAACTGCCCCTCCTTAAGATCCACCTCTGTTGTGACTTGTCACCCTATGGGCCCTACAAGCTCTCCTTCTTGACTCTCACATCTCTGTGGATGGCGTCACTAATTGAGTTGTAATTTCATCATTGTTACCCACAGTTGTTGAGCTCTCAGTCTGTATCTCACTTAATCTTGCAATGGCCTATAAGGTAGCATGATTGCAGACTGCTACCTGGCCATACACTCTCCACTACACTGAGAGACAGTGCCCTGGTACTGACCTGGGCTCATGGCTGCCATTGAAAGACTACATTTCTTGGCTTCCCTTATAGTTAGATGTGGCCATGTGATTAAGTTGTAGCTAATAATATGTTGTATGAAACTGGCAGAATGTTTTCTTAAAGTAAGGAAACTTTCATTTCTCTCCCCCTCCATCTGCCTGTAATAAGCATGTAATTGTTGGAGGTGCAGCAGCCATCTTGGCCCATGAGGTGCCCTTGGGACTGGAAATCACACTAAGTGGGGCAGCATGAGGACAGAAACCTGGCTGCCTGCCACGTGCCTTGCCAGACCTGCCAGACCAGCAGTACACGGGTGGCCTAACTCCCAGCTTATGTTGTATGAGAGGAAACTAGAAATCTACCTTGTTCAAGCCACCCTTGTTTGGAATTTTCTAACACAGAAGATTTAATCTTAATCCCAAGTGGTTATAAGTATTAGTACTCCCATTTTACTGACAAGGAAACTGAGATTCAGCCAAGTTAAGTGACTTGTTTAAGGTCAGAAATCTAAGTGGCAGTGCTAGAAAACAGCCTGACTTCAGATCCTGCGCTCTTAATTTTTCCAATTTATAGTCTCTGAAAAGACTCTTCCCATGCTGAAAACACTGGAGTCATGTTTACATTTCCCTCTCTGTAGCACCTATCTCCTCCTGTAGTTAGTTGCCAAGTGCTGTGGGTTCTGCTTTCCATGGTCCTGGCATCCATTTTCCAACCCAATGCTCCTTCCCCACGGAGAAACCTGTGGCAGGCTGACAGCAGTCAGCGGCACTGGCCTGGACAAGGTATGCCCTGGGGGATGTGGGAGAGGTGGGCTATTAATATTGTATGTCTGCACTCCAGGCATTGCTTCTGTTCTAATTCCTGCTAAAGATGATTCTCTCATGCTGAGTTTGAGGAGAGGCAGTGTGTTGCTGTTGAGAAGAGAGTGAGAGTGTGTGTGAGCGTGTGTGAATGTGTGCGTGGCTTGAGCTGTGACAATTAGTGAATAGTTTGAGTCTACATAAAGAGAAGGTGGATGGCAAATTGAATTATTCCAGATGTGTCAAGGATGAGCAAGTCACTAATAATTTTCTTCCCCTGAACAAAAGGTCTCACATGTTTATTACTGAACCTACAAGTGCAGAAGCATAGAAATGTGGATGAAAAAGGGGGCACATACTAAACCTGACAAGCTCAGGGGAGGCCTGCATGGTGGCCTTACAACCTCAAAGACAGAAAGTAATCCCATAGCATGATCTGAAATGAAAACTCCCTAAAAGCAGGTCATGGCGGGTAGTCATGTCTTAGGCTGGTATCTTCCTAGGTAAGATAAAGTTCAACCTTTACCTTAACTGAGCCTGTCTATTGTCTTTTTGCATGTATAGTAACATACCTGTGGAATGTCAGGGTAATTTCCTTTTTCCAGATCCCTCAGGGCACAATCTCCCACCAGAGCATGAGACCACAGAACTCACCATTGTTATTTTCATCATGTTAATTGTTAACTGTTAACTATCCTATGTCCACCAATGTTAAAGAAGTATATGTCTGTCTGTAACAGGGTGCAGCCAAGAGGGGGGCCCCAAATAGAGATTTGAAATGGGGTCCAGAACTCAAGGTGTTCAGGAACTATGAGGATGTCCTCATGCCTTCCCCCCAGAGGTGTGAGTTGGGGGAAGGGACACATGGAACAGGAACATGCAGGGCTGTTTTGTACAGCAACAGCTTTGCAGCTAACCTCTGGCATGGTCATCTAACATATCTATAACATTTAACTGGTTGCATAGATGTGTTAAATAGCTGTGGCCATGCTCTGAGCCAGGGGGATGGAAAGGACGTCCACCCAAGATGTAATTTCTCAGGGCAGGTCCCCTGAGTTACAGTGCCTACATGAGAGCTTGGACAAGATTGGCTCCATGACATGGGGCCACACTTGCCCAGACTCATGATGGCAGCCAAGTAAACTTGGAATAATACAGGAATGCTGGCAGTTGTAACTGATTGTAGGAGGAGTTGGAAATGGGGGTACAGAGGAAGATTGGCACAGGGATTTAAACCCCGAGATGGCAAACGTTGAAGAGAGAACCATGTGGCTGTGGCAATAGAAAGGAGAACCATGCGGCTTTGGCCAGAGTGAGGATCCCCGCAGACACATGAGAGAGAGATCCACGAGGGGTCTACCAGAGTGCAGACCCCTGCAGCTTAGGTGAAAAGGGAACCACGTGGCTTTGCCAGAGTGGGGAATCACCATGAGTCTTTAGCAGAGAACCACCACTAGGCTTTGGCAGAGTGGTGACACCTCTGTCCCCGCAGCTTTGATGGAGAGAAGAACCATGAGGTTTTGGCCAGAGTGGGGACCCCTGCGGCTTTGGGAGAAGAGGACCACGCGGCTTTAGGGTGCTCCCTTTGGCCACGTGGCCTGGGAAGCAGGAGAGACTTTGCCTGGAAGAAGGGTGAAAGAACTCTTGCCAGTAGGCCATGAGAAGGTGCCACGTGGCTTTGGATTAATTACGGATCCTGCCTGGATGGCAACACAGCTGACGGTGCCGGCAGCCTGAATCACGGATGTCTACTTCTTTTCCTGAGATACAGTACCCCAGATTAGGGCAGGGGGAGAAGGAAGCACTGTGGGCATCTATGGGTATCCAAAAGGACTTTGATATTTTAATGAAGATATTAAGTCACTACTGTAAGTCTGTATAGCTTTAAATAAACATTGCCTTTCCTTTTGACAAATCTCTGGCATTTAGAGATGTCTTTCCTAAGGCGGCGGACAATCAAACCTAGTGCGGGGTCCTTTCGGTAATTGTATATCATGCCTCCCCTGTGTGTGTGTTCTATAATAGCTTTTGGCGTCCCTGGGTAGGCTAATAATTGCCCCCTCTCCCCCACCCCCCGTCTGTTCTGTTACATATCCATTTTACTTTTTATACATTTTACTTTACTTTTTATCTAATTTCAGAGATTCTGCCCCCCCCACACTTTGCTTTCTCTCTCCTCCCTAATCTACCACCAGTGGATTTCATGTAACCTCCGTGATTCTCCTCCTTTGACTATAATATATAAAATAGGTGTAAAACTGCCATTCTCTCAAGCAGTTTCTCAGTCTATTAAGATTTTGCTTCTTGGCAATTGTCATCAGTTTGGCGCAAATAAACTTATAAAAATTCTTACAGGTTTGGATATTTCTTATATCAACAGAAGAGAAAAATAATTTTCCCAATAAAACATGCCCAACTGTCCAGATAGTGCTGGTGTTTTCAGCTTAATATGATGAGATGCTAGTGACCTTGGCAGAGCACATATATGATTGTCATCTCATGTGTGATTCCCTATGGACTCTGTTTGGTACTTCCTTAATGTTTCCTCTTGGAGTTGTTGTGATTTATTACAAATTTTCATCCAAATCCACCAGAGCAGGGAACAATTTTGCATTTATTTCTTGGCCTGGAATCATTTGATCCTCAAAATCTTGTGAGAAGACATAGCAAGGAACTGAGTCAACTACACACACCATGATCGCAGAGTAAATGAAGAGAGATCTGGTAAAAGCAGTTTCAGAATAGTGGTATGGACCAAATACAAAGGGTAATAAAAATAATAACTACTGCCAGCTGAGGACGAATGCAGAAGCAAGTCTTCTGGGGTTCAAATCCCAGGTCCACTATTTGCCATAGGAAGCTAACTAGTTATTAATAAGAGCAGAGAGAAAATGGAATCAGACATTAAGCCTAATAAACTAGAGAGCTGAATCACACATTAAGCCTGATTTACTAGGAAGGTGCAGTATTCACAAGCTCCCCAGGGGATTGGCACATCCCCTGCTAAAGGGACTTAATCCCCAAGCAATCCCTCAGCAGGCAGGAAGAATCCTCTGGGTTGCAACCCCTGGGCTAGGAGGGAAGAATAAACAATAAAGGGGAAATTCCTTTGCTAGGTGCATGCTCAGTAGAAACCAAGAAGGCGAAGGGAGAGGTAAGTGCATGTGCAGTAGAAACCAGCCAACAAGGCAAAATTTTGAGACATGTGCAGTAGGAACCAAAATGGTGACATAAAGTGGCAGAGTCTAGCCTGAAAAACCTGGGTAAAAGGCCAGATTGGAATGGGGGAGGACCCAGCACAAGCCTACAAAGAGCCAGGAAAGAGATTGGTCAGTTTAAAAGAAAGCCTGCTCTTTCCCAAACCTAAGGTAATATAATCAAAGCTTAACTAAGTTAAGTCTTGCTAGCACGCGCTCGTTCACTCATGGCTCTCTCTCCCCCTAGTAGCTGTGGGGGCCTAGCAGCCACATGGGCCCAAGTGCAGCGCCAGCCCTGGCCAGGGTGCCATTGGGCCTTGGCAGTGGATGTGCATTTGGGGAAATGAGACACAGAAAAGTACTGCATCTCTGGGTCCCAGTACTCCTAGGCTTGGTGAGGACAGGTGTGGGCTTTGTGGCCCCAGAGGCTGCACTTCCCTCATAGCTAAAAGGAGCTTATCCATCTGGTTGTGGATGAGACACCAGGCACCTGGGGACAGTCCTTTATTTTTGCTCCAATAAATCTTACCACTACACCTCATCTTCCTTTGTGTGGGTTCCCAAAATGCTTTTCTCATAACTCTGAAACAACCTTATTTCCACCGGCAACACCACCACTTATTAGCTGTGGTCTTGGGACTCTTGGCCTCTTTCTACCTCAATTTCTGTAAAATGGAGATGATACTAGAACCACATATAAAATTATGAGAATTAAGTGAATTACATGACATATAGAGAACAGAGCCTGGCATGAGTAAGAGTTACGTATGTTAGCTGTTATTTGCCAGGTTCTACATACACATTGTACAATTTAATCTTTACAGTAACCCTATGAGGCAGGTAGTCTCAGTCCCAACTTGATAAATGAGGACGTAGGGTCAGAGAGGTTAAATATCTTCCCCAGGGTTCCACAGCTAGTAAGTGACACAGCTGGGTGCACACAATGTTTTCCATGACTGCCTCCTCTTGCTGCTGAGCCAGGTGGCAGTCTGGGGAGCGGAGGAGAGGGACAGGCTGTGGGCAGATCTGTGAGCCCGCCGCTCTGCCCCACCCCCACACGCAGACAGTGCAGATCCCAGCATCACTTCTGTTTACTTCAACTGCAGTCTCTTTTTGATTTATATTATGAAATCCAAGTATGATTTTTTTAAAAAATGAAAGCCAGCATGAGGTAAGTGTTATAGAATATCACTTCAACCAGCCATATTTAAAAGTCCCCTCACATAAGGTGCCACAAGCACTTATGTGAGATCTATGATATATGCTACAGATCTGGTTCCTCACAAGATCTAAAACCAGCATTTGTTGGATAATAACAAGAATATGCTGACTAGAGTCTGGATTACCCACTTTCCTATGCCTTTTGCTTACTTTGGATGAGGCTAAACCCTCATTGCCATGGTTTGTAGGATGATAGTATATGGCAGGGTTTTGTAGACACTGCACCGTGTTTCAAACTTCAGGTCACCCTGAGCCACATCTTGGTTTACACCATGAGAAAATCAGATTTCATTGGCTGAGTTTATAAGTGGGGTATAAGTCAGATCAAATTGGGCCCTTGGTGTCTTTAGATGATCTATTAGGTAATTTCAATCAGATGCTCTTCAGGGAGCTATAACCTTGAAACACACAGCTTTATTCGTTCTCATGTAGGGAGAAATGTCCCAATTTTTCAAAATAAGAAAAAAGTTGGGTTGCCTTTGTAGTAGGTTGATCAATACATATTGAGAGGAGAGGAGAATTTGGGGGCTTCTTAATTAGAATTTTTATTTTTTGGCTTCTCCATAAGTTTTTATTAATTCACTAATTCCCTGTAGCTCAAGAGATGCTAATTAATTCAAGAAGCCATAATAGCTAATCACTGGCTAAATAAATCTGAAATGGAGGGTGTCTGTCACTGGAGATACCACTGCTCATTTTAATTAAAATTACCAATTTGTAAAGTAATGTAAATAAAGGTTATTGCATCCTTCTACTCCAGGAAGTATTAACCCTTTGCACGACCACCTGCGAATCCAACAAGATTTTAAAAAACAGAAATATTTGTAAACTTAAGCACAGGTTAGAAGATTTATCATTCCAAGTATGGTGTTCACCAACACCATAAAGCCATGTGGAATCAAGCTGCTTTGAAACACAAAATGGAGAGCTGGCAATTGTTGCCTTGAAAGGAACATAATCAATATCAAGGACAACCACCCTCCCAATGGCTACCTTTATAAACATTCAGGCCTAAAAAGAAAGCAAATGTTCCAGGTCTGATTTTCAATTTTTAAGGAATAAATTTATACAAATATCTATTAGTTTTAGTAGTTCTGTAGCTCAGAGTGATCTTCCCTTGTTAACATTCAGTGCAACTGCTTGTAGCTATTTGAATGTCATTTGGATGGATAGGAAAGGCTACCTCCATATTTCATGAATAAATGGCAGGGCTTGGCCACAGTGCTCACTCTGGGAAATAGACACACCTGCACACTTAGTCAGTCAAGCCAGCCAACCCAGAAAGCACAGTATGTGGGGGGACCACACAGTTAAAGTCATTGCTGAGTCCAAAGCTGAGCAGCCGTAGTGCTCTTGATGGCTTTGCCCTTGACTAACAGAAATTCATCTTTATTGTCTCACTAATCAGCTCAAGAGCCATTAATGATGAAGTCCTAAATCTAATTACTAATAAAATCCCAAAAGTTTTAGAGGCAAAATGAAAAAACATAGTTCACAGATACCTTCTGACCCGAGGTTGGTAAGTATTTCTGTAGTTTAGTCCAAAGATCTGAAATTAGTTTGAATTTATACAAAGATGTGACATCTATTAAAAGGAAGGTGAATTTGGCAAAGGAAAATTATTATCTTATCAAGAGGCTACTTCTGAATGAAGCCTCCTGGCAAAATAGAAGTCTGGCTGGGACTTGAACCAGATAAACTTGTTATGCAAATAGCTTTAGCCACAGGGGAAGGGGCTGATAATGAAATTGCTACAAAGCCAACCACACATTACAGAAGTGACAAAAAACACTGGGTAGGGTCCTCGCATATGGATGGAAAGCGCTGCAGAATTTGTGTGAACATCATGTTTAATGTATCATGACTAAGCTGTCAGGAGTCCTGCTTTGACAAATGCATAGCTAACACATATAAATGAGTCAATTATTACTAACGACCAAATGTTCAGAACCAAACAAGCTAATGTTTCTTTACTTTTTTTTTTCTTAACCCACAAACAGGTGTACTAATAGGATTTCAAACCTTCTTAAAATCTCTCCTGTCTTAAAATTAAGAAGGCTGGAAACAAATCTGAAAACCATTAAGCAGTATCTCGGCACTCAACATCTCCCTTCCCATCCTGTGCAAACACATGTATTCATCTCTCTCTCTCTCTCTCACACACACACACACACACCACACACTCACACACTCACACACTCACAAGCATAAACCCGGTTCCCTGTCAACACATAGCTATAATTGTCCAGGCCAGCCCCCTCAGACCACTGTTGAAATCATGAGTGGTGACTAGCATGGAGCTAGGACGGAAATCACTGACTGACTCTCTGATGGCTCAGCAGTCATATTGGGACAGGATATTGAAGGTGTTAAAGCTGTAGTCTTGTTTAATCTTTAGAGAAAACCAATTTACTTTAATACAATACACCACAGCTCAGTCTACAAGGGGAACAAAGCAATTATCTGGATAAAACACTTTTCCTGAAATGACCAGAGAATTATCTTCCCCACCCCAATCCCATCAATAATGAAAAGTTTATAATCTGAAGGTCTTAATCCTCCATCTTTCTTCCCTGTCCCTCCCAATATAAGCAAACTAAGTATAAAAGCAAACCAAGGCTATCTCTTTTAAATAGACATTTCTAACCCAGTGAGTATCTCTGTTTATATTTAATTAGAGATTTGAATAAATAGAATAAAATAGTAAAGTTAAATTGTATTTTGTAGGCTGAGTAATGGCAGCCTAGGGTAGGTAGGCTCTTCTACAAAACCAAAGGACATTATTTGGGAATAGTGGGCAGGTTTCAACCTAAAAATAAAAAGTATAATAATGATTCTAATGTTAAGAGTTATAGTCCCCAAAATATGGTAAAAGAAGAATTCATGGTTGAGGAATCTAAGATGTAATGGGGAAAATAGGATTGGGTGGCTGAGGTCAGGAAAGAATTTATGAATATCTATAATACATAATATTTTCACTAACAACCAATAAGAAGAACTCATTAAATAATGAGAAAATTGATAACATTTTCTGTATCTTAAATTAGTAATAAAGCACACAACCACTTAATTTCTATTTACTTTTCTTGGTTCATTAGAACCTTTTCAGACTTCCTCCCCTGCAGTTCCAATGATTGTTTTCTGTGTCTAGTCCTCCATTCTAGGATCAAGACTTTTTGAAATCTACAGCAGCCCAGAATGAGTGCATGTGGAATTCTCAGAATTAGGGAAACCAGAAGCAGATTTAAATGGGCACATAATAGGATTTTCCATAAAGAAAAATCAATAGTTGGGAGGAGAATTTCTACACTGTGTTTAACCCTGACAGTCCCAACCCCATCAACAATGTATACCTTTATTCCCAAATCCATCCAAGCAATACAATGCTTGGCTTAACATAAGCCTACTCTGAAAAAGAAGCTAAACTTTGGTGAGTTAAGTCACATTTTAGAGGCATCATGAGAGCTTCATATAGGAAGGCATACTGTGAATATGTAACAGGTTTTTCTAGGCCAACAGTTTAGAGAAGGTCAATCAAGGGCATCTGTGTGCAGCAATGGAGTGAAAGGGGAAACTCTGGATCCAGGCTTGGCCTACAAAACCAGTGGAACCGTAGCCACCATATTTCTCTCCCTGGGCTGATCTGAAATGTGTTCCCAGCCACCCAGGTTCCATCAGCTCTCTAGTTCTCCGCTACCCCCACTTCAGCTCTCAAATCTTAGGAGGTGGCTCTTCCTCCGCTCCTATATGAGCATCATTCCTCCTGCTATACCTGTTGTTCCTCTCAACATTGCCTAACATCACCACCCTAGTCTTGTGACTTTTGCATTCTGCATTCATTGTAGGAACATCAGTGGGAAGACAGAGGTGGGGAGGAAATGTCCTCCACCCCTGGCCTTGAATTTTACAGTCACATTTCAACATGGCCGTGCTCAGTAGACTGCTCCTCTCTCCTGAGGAAGATGACACAAGTCCAGGAGGGGCTGAACAGGGGACTCTGAATTATGATGCACTTGAAATGAAAGTGAAACGTTCTTTATGCAAAACCCTTGGGGCCAAATACGTTTTGGAATTCAGAATTTTATCAAATTTTAGAAAAGTAAACCAGTGCATTTAATGTATGTTATGTAACATCCCCAGCAGGATCTGGGGCAGCACACTATAATCCAACACATTAATACATCTGCAACAATTCACATGAATATTCACACTGAGTGAGATAAATAACAACTATAAATAACTCCACTTCAGTTTAGGTCATGTGTTGCCACCAAATAAGTTTACATAAGGTCAGGGCTTGCAGCTAAATGACTCAAGTACAAAAAAAGCTTCATTTTTCAGAGCTCTTTGGAGTTTGGAACTGTAGACAAGGGGTTGTTGATCTGTATCGTGACTGATTGAGGAAGTTGATCAAGAGATCCAGTTTGCTTCACTGCCCTGCCTTTGTGGAAGTACATAGACATATGTTAGAGAAATCTGTGTTAACCCTTCCCTGCTAACCGTTTCCCAGCTCTTTCAATCACTTCTTTTTGCCTCCCATGTCCTCTGAACACCTTGCTAGACACTGAAGGCACCTTTTCTCAGCTCCTGTGCCTGGATATGGCTTGCAATGCCTGGCCCAAACTCCTGCCCTCACAGTTCACCAGGCCCCTAGCTCAGGGTCACATAGTCCCCTCCAGCATACTGAGCATTTCCCTCAGACTTGGGGCCAGTGTAGTCCTTTGCCAGGGGACTGGCCAAAAGCCCATGTTCCCAGCACTGAGTCATCACCCCATTGCTGGTGGTATTGGTTTTGCTCCTTAGTCCCATTTAATTTTGCCTACTTCCTGGTAACACAGCTCCCACCAGGTATATCACCCATCAGCTGGGTTTTCATCTTGTTCCGCACACCTCAAGCCCTGGCTGGGGCTCTTCACCTTGGTGCTTCGGCCTGAGATCCTACTTTGCCCCCTCAGTCACCTTGGGAACTAGAGCCCTGCTCCCACACCACAGATCCTGGAACAAGGTCCAGCTTCCACACTGTGAAACCTCTGTTGAAGGTTGCCACCTTCTGTCTCCCCTCTGGTCCAGCGTGGGCGTCATATTTAGCAATATTTGTCCTAGGACAGAGTAGATTCTCAGATAAGTGTGACCTATGTGATAAGGAGGATAATTATAGCTAGGAGTCAAATGGAGTTTCTTATTTTTCAAATCTTACAGAGGCATCTTCTGTCATTTACTGGAACAAATTCTGTGTAATAAAGTGCTAGAAGGCCTAACAACTTTTAGCACCAAGTAAATTCCACAGCTTGGATTTCTCCAATCACTGTTCAAGGCTTTGCTGGATAAGCAATTTTCAGTGGAAGAAATACTCACTGTGAAATAAAGTGGTTGAATTCCTCACACCATTTTTCCGGATGAAGTAAAGTAGGTGGAGGATTTCTGAAAAACAAAAGCAATTTTTTCCTTATAAAAAAGAAGTGTCCCATTAAAGACAAAAATATCAACTTATATACTGATCCCATTCTAAATAGCTCTGATAAAATCTATTCTGTTTCTTCCTGGGTGAGGATCATTAATTTGTGGTAAATTGTAAAGTGTCAGCCCTTATTAATTTAGCCCTTCATTTTCATCGATTCAGGGTCTTCTATGTCCATGGCTTTCGGTAGGACCTGTGAGGGTTACATAGATCAGGAACATTGCTCATGGGGGGTGGACACTCTAATGAGGGGCGAGATAAGCACAGGACTACTCAGATTCAGAGCTGAGTATTATTGGTGTCATAAGAAAACGATAAATCTAGTGCTAGGGGCTTTAGAGAAACAGACTTTTAATTTTGCAGGATTTTCAGATCATTATATTATCATTTGAATTAATTATGTGATACATTTAAAGTATACTCATAAATTCATCAGTCACATTTTAAACTATTTCCTATATGTCAACTTCTGCAATAAGCAGTGGAGAAAGCAAAACAGCTAAGACAATGTTTCAGACCCCAAGGGGTCTCTTAGTAGAGAGGGGGACAGACAGCTAACATAAGTAATTACTAGAGGTCCAAGAGAACGAAAGTAGTACAGAAAGACCCTGGTAACCAGACCACTTCCTGATGAGAAGCAAGAGAAGGGGGAAGGGAAAGGCCCTGAATATGACTGAATATTTATCCAGAGAAATTCTATTTTAAAAGGGGACCTAAGTTTTGCCACCCCCAAATATGCCTTTTTGGGATATTGATTTCGAGCTGTTATTAAGAATCGAAAGACTCAGAAAGAACCCTTGACCCTCTGGCTTTACCTGCCTCAAGAAATTCAGATAGAACGACGTGCTGAAAGGGAGGGAGCATCACCCTGACATCATAGTAGAAACTACATGAGGCAGACAGGGAGAAATCTAGCAAAACCTGTTTGTTGAACTTCCTTCTGTGCCCAACTGT
The DNA here is from genome assembly GCF_004126475.2 of Phyllostomus discolor. Lineage (NCBI taxonomy): Eukaryota > Metazoa > Chordata > Mammalia > Chiroptera > Phyllostomidae > Phyllostomus > Phyllostomus discolor. The sequence continues at coordinate 52,500,393 of NC_040906.2, forward strand.
TTCTGGGTGGCCCAACAAAAATTTGCTTACCACGTGTTTGCTCTTTCTCATCCACCTATAAATTACCTGCTTTCTCTTTAAAATGCCAGACCCCTTCCCCATTCTCCTTTGTCAAGAATGGCATATAAGTCTCAACTGCCAGTGCCTCCTTGGGTCTCATATTCCTGTGGCACCTCCACATGTACATCCGTAATACATTTCAGACATTTTCTCTTAATAATCTGTCTCTGTTAATATGATTATTAGCCCAGCTAGAAGAACTTAGAAGGTGGAAGGAAACTTTTTCTTTTTTTCTTTTCTTTTTTTTTTTTGCACACCCACCCCTTTAATGGTAAGGGTTTTTTCTAGCTGTTAATGAAAATAGGGACTTGTGGGCAAATCAAGTTCAAGAAATGAAGAAAGTTACATTTCTACACACCTGAATTATGACTGTAAATTTTAAACCCATTATATGTGATCTTTGTTTTCACCTGAGTTCTAACTCCTTCCTAAAGCTGTCAATTGCCCAGTTTCGACAGGGAGAAAAATGAGAGCAATAGGAATAACCAAAAATAAAAACTGTATCAGGTGATGTGATTCCAAGTTGCTTCTCAATAACCATTCTTTCTCATTTCTTATGATACAACTTTTATTCTGGCATAATGCTGCTATGTAAAAACTGTATTTTCCTGAATTCCTTGAAGCTAGATATGGCCATGTGATTGAGTTCTGGGCAATGAATGATGTATAAGTAAAATTGTTCTATGGTGTTTCCAGAAAGTCTTCTTAAAAGAAAGGAGACATGCCATAGTTCATGTTCCCCCTTTCTGCTTCCTGGAGCATGGATGTGATGGGTGGAGCTTGAGCAGCCATTTTGGACATGAGGTTAACTTGAAAATGAAAGCCATGAGCCAAGGAAAGCAAAGAATATAGATAGGAAACTAGATTCCTGATGACACCGCAAAGCTGCCATACCAGTTCTAGACTGCTTCCCCCAGTCTTCCTTAAAGAAGAAATAAACCTTCCATCTTCCTTAATCCACTCTTATATGCAATTAATCCTAATAGAGCCAAAAATATTTCAGAGTATTATCCTATCACATAGAACACAATTCAATGAGTGATATAATAGAAGCACAAGCATGAAGTTATGTGGGAGCAGAACTAAGAAGAGAATTTATCCAATGCGGGAAATCCCAAAGACTTTATAAAGAAGATAAACTTGAGATGACCCCTGAAGATTAGGTTGGATTTTTTACGATAATGAAGAAGAGAGAAGCCATTACAGGCTTAGAAAACACCATGTATAAAGTCACAGAGGTATAAAAAATATCTGGTAGGTCAAAGAATGGGAGTATTTTGGGGGTCTAGACCATATGAATCTTTTGAGTCTGGAGAGCAGGAGGCAAGGACGAGATGGGAAGGAAAATGATAAGAGAGGAAGTGTATGATTTCCCTGTTCTGCATGAGAATTTAATTATCATTCAGATCATCTGACTCAGAGATGCAAAGGAAAATTATCAGTGTACTCAGCTAGAAAGAGTAGCTAGCAGTTGAAGGTTGCCCTTCAGTTATTCTAGAAGCTGCCTCTTTATCTCATTCATTCTCTTCAAAAATATTTGTCTTCATCTTTCCCTAGAACTTTTTAAATAATAAATGTATGATCATATAACTTCTGCTTCAGTACTAGTTGTGCTGACCTGTTCCTACTGGATCCAGTGTTTAAGGCTCTACATCCACAGCCTCCCAGCTCACCTCTGTGGGCGTCAGTGTGGCACCTCTGGGTAAGCAGGTTGTCCAAGGTCATCTCTATAGCCCACTCCAGGACTTGAACTTTCCTTGCTCTTCTCATGTTTTCTGCTCATTCTGTTATCACTAAGGCCAGTTTCACACAGAAGAGCTACTTAAGCAATTTACTGTCTAATAGATTTAATTCACTCCCAAAGCAGTTAACCATGACCACTTGTAGACAGAGTGTACAGACTTGATTAAAACCACCCCAGTAGGCTTAACATTGGCCAGCCGAGCATGGAAGGACAGCCCTCTGCTGCAATTAGAGAATGACCTGGCAAGGATCCACTGGAGAAACTGATGGCCAGTGTCCACTCTCGTGTATAGAACACTGTACCTTCCTGTTTTCAGGACCTATGGATGGGGCTGCCATTTATGTGCTGGCCGAACCTCTGCAGCAGGGCACAGAGGAGGACAATGGCAAGTCACTGCTCACCCAGACCACTGCCAATGCCTGATGGCTTCACATGAACCCCACACTGAGAATATCCTTAAAGCTCAGCATTACAGGAATTTGGGGTTAATTTTTTTTTTATTGATTCTAGAGAGAGTAGAAGGGAGGGAGAGAAACATCTATATGAGAGAGAAACATCGAACAGTTGCCTCCTGCACATGCCCCTACTGGGTACCAAACCTGCAACCTAGCCATGTGCCCTGACCAGGAATTGAACTGGCGACCTTTCACTTTGTAGGATTGTTACAGGGTACAGCCAAGGAGGGGGGGGCCCAAATAGGCATTTGAAATGGGGTCCAGAACTCAAGGTGTCCAGGAGATTTTAAGGTGTCTTCACCCCTTCCCCCACAGGTGTGAGTTGGGGGAAGGGACACACAGAGCAAGAACATGCAGGGCAGCTTTGCAGCTAACCCATGGCATGGTCATTTAGCATACCTATAGCCTTTGGCTGGTCACTTAGATATGCTAAATAGCTATGGCCATGCTCAAGGCCAGGGGGATGGAAAGGGATCTCCCCTCCAAGATGTGACTGGGGGGCAGGTCCCCTGAGTTACAGCGCCTGCGTGGGAGCTGGGAGAAGATTGGCTCCATGACATGGGGTGACACCTGCCCAGACCCACGATGGCGACCAGAAAAGCTGGAGAAGACAGCAGATTGAGGGCAAGTGTGCCCAAGTGTAGGAGTCGGAAATGGGTCTGCAGAAGAAGATTGGCTCAGGGGATTTAAACCCAGACACGGCAGCCATTAGAGGAGAACCACGCGGCCTTGATGGAGTGGAGACTCCTGCAGCCCTGAGAGAGGGAGAACCACGTGGCAGCCCTGGAGGAGAGAACCATGCAGTTTTGGCAGAGTGGGGACTCTCCCTTCCTGCAGCCCTGAGAGAGAGAACCACGTGGCCTGGCAGAGTGGGGACTCCCGTGACCCTGAGAGAGAGGACCACGTGCCTGTGCCAGAGTGGGGACCCCCACAGCTTTAGAAGGGGGAACCACCACCTGGTTTTAGCAGAGATCCTGGCGACTCAGCCGAGGGTGCCGGGAACCCAGGGAGGTCTCCCAGTTGAGAGGGATTACTAACTGAGAAGAACCAGAGGACTGCCTGAGCCATGGACTTCTATTTCCTTTCCTGAGATACGGTACTCTGGACTGGGCAAAGGGGGAAGGAAGGAAGGACTGTGTGTTTGTGGGTGTTTTTAGGGACTTTAGGATTTTTTGATAAAGACATTAGGTCACTACTTTAAGTTAGTATAGCATTAAATAAACATTTCCTTTCCTTTTCACGAATCTCTGGCATTGAGAGACGTCTTTCCTCGGGCGGCGGACATAACAGACCCAGGGCCTACTTTCAATAATAGTATATCGTCCAGGCCCCACTTTGTTGTGTTCTGTAACAGGATGACACCCAACCAACTGAGCCACACTGGTCAGGGCAGGAATTTGGCTTTTAGAGAAACTGATTTGACCTTGTAGATGCCTCCCCTTTCCTGGAGTCCATCTATCATACTTAAGTTCAGTAAATTGAGGTCTTAAAGAATCCGAAGGCTTTAGAGTACATTGTTTCCACTGGCAATATAAATTCTAGTTCTCTCACCATCCAGGAAAAGCACCAAATAGTAACAATGGTATTTTCTGACTTCTCTCAAAACTACAGATACAAGCTGCAACCCTGCCCAGAGAAACTCTCTCTAAATGGAGGTGAGATGCTTTATATTGAGTATGGTGGGAGAGTCAGTACATAGCTATGATTCAGAGGCATCACTCGCTTATGTGTATGGATGCTGAGAGCCTACAGGATGTATGACTGGTGAGTGGCTGGAAGACCTATTAATCTGAATAACCAGCTCTCAACATACCAAGGCAATGTAGAAAAGAGATCAGTCAGGGAAGAAAAATGACTATATTAGATTTGAGTTTTGTCTGCCTGAATTTTATTCCTGTGCTTTGGACCCAAAATTCAGTTTTTATAAAGATCTCCTGCACACAGATAACATTCAAGCTATATGAGGCTAGAAGCAGGGGTAATGGTGAAGAGAGCCCTGAACATATTATATGCCAATTACTGATATCGTAATCCTAGGCCCAGCAAATATGATGGAGATAAAGTTAACCTTCTTCCCCACAAATGTCTGTGAAACAAAATGATTTGCTGAACAATCAAACTGAAGTCATTTTAGTTCCTGAAATAGAGAAGCAAATGGTTGGACCTAGGCAGGCACCTGGCCTCAGGACAGCCAATGCTAATTTAATTTTGTGACTACAGCGTGACTTACAATAAACTGGTCAATCTGATTCTCTTTTGGAAAGTATTTTTCCCACTTTGAACTAAAAACAAAGCAAAACAAAATAGAAGAGAATAGGCAGTTTAGTAATGGCAGCTGAAGCTGAGAGATCCGTGATGAGAACTCAGACAGGAGAGGCCACCAAGCACAGTGCAAAAGCTGAAATTTTAGGAAGCAGGAGCTATGAGCAGGCAGAAAACTGGGAAATAAAGAGAAAATAGGCCAGGTGGAGTAGGAAGAAAGAAATGTGTCACAAGGCAGAGACCCTGTGATGGGACACCATATAGGTTGACTCTTACTTTTAAAAGCACTTCCCCTCCGGTGTACCTAGAATACTATGGGCCCCCAGCACCATCTAAGCCCTATTCTCCTGGCAATCTGCACATTCACCAAGAGCTTACTATATGTTGAAGCCTTCCTAATTTGTATCTCCTGACTCAATTTCTCCTTTCAGGCCGGGATATCTAACTACTTACTAGATTGTTCTCTTTCCATTTCCCAGGAGCACATTAAAGTCAGCATGCTCAAAACCAAACTCATTCTCTTCCCCTCAAGCTGCAACCTGGCTGTTGAAGTCAGAAATTTGGGTTCTACCCTCTCTCTTAACCCCACATCCAACTGGAGAAGGCGGAATAATGGATCTCCAAGACGTCCACATTCCAAGGCCCAGAATCTATGCATATGCTACCTTCTGTGGCAAAGGGGATCTGGCTGATATGATTGAGGTTAAGGCCCTGGAGATGGAGGATTGCTTTGGATTGTCCTGATGGACTCAATTTAATGTTGAATCCTTTAAAGAAGAAGAGAGAGGCTGATATAAAAAAAGAAGAGGCAGGAGAGAGTCAAAATATAACAGGGACTCTACCCACCATTGTTGGAAGACAGGGGAAGGGAGCCGAAGAATACGGGTGGCCTCTGGGAGATGGGAATGGGCCTCAGCTTATACCCAGCCAGGAAATAGGGATCTCAGTTCTACAAATGCAAGGAAGTAAAGGCTACGGAAAACTTGAATAAAAAGGAAACCAATGCTCCCCTAGAGCCTCCAGAAAGGGGTGCAGCCCTGCTGACACCCTGATTGTAGCCCAGTGAGATCCATGTCAGATTCCCCACCTATATAACTGTCTGTGCTGCTTTAAAATGCTAAATTTGTGGTAATTTGCTATGACAGAAATAGAAAATGAATATATCAATCAAACACCAAATCCTACAAATTCTATTTCCTAAACTTCTTTCTCAACACCCCATTCCTTCCTTCCTTCCTTCCTTATTTATTTAGTTAGTTATTTTTAGAAAGAGAGGGAGGGAGAAAGAGAAGGAGAGAAAGATCAACGTGTGGTTGCCTCTTGTGTATCTCCTATTGGGGACCTGGCCTACAATCCAGGCATGTGTCTTGACTGGGAATTGAACCAGCGACCTTTTAATTCGAGGCTGGCACTCAATCCACTGAGCCACACCAGCCAGACCCCATTCCCTCTTTTATGTTCTAGTTCATTCACTTAACATCTCAACCACGATAACTCCAGCAGCCTCCTTCTTTTATCCCACCTAGCCTGAATCTATGTCTTTAATCTATCTTGCACTTGGCAGCTGGAATTTCTTTATAACATACAAATCTGATATTGTTATTTCTATGCTCAAAATTCTTCAGTAGATCTGCACTGACAGCATGATGAAATCTCAACCCTGTTACATGAAATACAAATGGTCTGGCCTGTGCATCTACCTGATCTCAACTCAAACCACCTCCCCATGCTCACCCGAAGCTACAGTACTGTACTGCACAGTATTTACCGCTCTTAAAGCAGGTCCTCTTCTTTCATGTCACAGGACCTTTGCACATGCTGTACCTTCAGTTTAGAGTGCTCTCCTCAATTTGCTTTACCTGGCAGGCTTCTGTTCATGCTTCATGTGTATCTTTAGTGTTCAGCATAGCAGCACTTAGCAAAGTTTGCTGAATGACTACATGAATGAATGTACACAACACACATATATTTTAAGTAAGCCAAGAAAAGATACCAGGACAAAATAAGACTTGGTCCCCAAAGTAGTATAAAATTAAACTATGGAACAGCTCTTTTGAATATGAGCAAATTATGACTAAATTATACAGAACAAGTATGGTTTGAGGAGCAAAAGAGTCCCTTTAAGTGATAACTTGAGATTGACAATACATAAGCCTCATTCTTCTACTTTTGAAGCCCAAATGTCCCCAGGTCCCTGAACATATCTAACCAAAATTAACAAAAAATCATGACTTTAAACCTCACGGTGGGTTGGAGATAGAAGAGAATCAATAACTATCACCACTAACTATCATATATTGTGTGCTTACTACCACCAAGCTCCATGCCAGTGCTTCACACATAGATAGTGGGCTATCACAGCAATCCTATGGACTAGGAAGTGTTACTCCATTTTCACAAGCAGGACAAAAAATGAGCTTAAAAGAAGACATTTTCTTAAAAATAGCCAACAAAAAGTGGAAGAGTTGGGTTTTAAACTCAAGTATTTTTGTCTCTAAAGCCCATATGCCTCATTTTTTTCCCTATATTTTATCTCAGGCAGAGCCTATTACTTTGAAAGATGAATTAAGGGACATATATGTAAAAAAATGACAGCCAATTAGCAAGCAACACCTCCAGAAGGTGCAAAATGAAGTCCTCAAACATTAAAGTACATTCACCAAGGAGATCCTGACTAAAGGATTTCTCAATGAAGCTGAGTTAATTAAGAAAGACTTCTGAGAAGTTGTGAATTTCAAGGCAGATCCTAAACAGAGGGGACATAAACCAGTTGGTGAGGGGAGGAGGGTGTTAGGGAAGGAAAGGGAAAATACAGAGAGGAGATAGAAAGACTGAGGCATAATAATGAATTAATAATCATTAAAATAAAGCTAGACATCTGGGAGTGTGTTTAAAAGGTATTCTAGCCCTGGCTGGTATGGCTCAGTTGGTTGGAGCATTGTCCTGTAAACTGAAAGGTCATGGGTTCGATTCCCACTAAGAATACATGCCTAGATTATGGGTTTGGTCCCCAGTCAGGGCATGTACATGGGCAACCAGCCAATGTTTCTCTCTTGCGCCAATGTTTCTCTCCTCTCTCTCCCTCTTTTCTCCTGTCTCTAAAATCAACAAGCATGTCCTAAGCATGTCCTTGGGCCAGGATTTTTTTTAAAGGTATTGTAATTTATTTGTTCATAAAAACAAAAAAGCAAGACATTTGAGCACATTAGAGCATTCCAAGATGACCAATCACAGCAGCATAGCTGCCATCTGGATCACAGTTGGTAGATCCGTCAATGAGCTTGATGGTGAGGTGCGTGCCTGTATCTCTTCCCTCGGGATCACCAGCTAGCCACAGCCAAAATGACTTTTCTCCCTAAGTCATCCCTTATCTGTTCAAAATTATTTTAAATTTTGAAATATTTATCTGTAATACATGATTCCATCCAATACAAAAAATTCCCCAACATAGGAACATAGAAAGCAAACCCCAGATTCCACTTCACTACCATCTCTAGTCTCAGCCTCTTCTCCGGCCGGTGTGACTTGTATTCTCTCAGACCTTTTTATATGCATTTTAAATATTTCCTATAAATATATTATGTGTTATTTTTCTGTGCTATAAATATATAATATATACTGTTTTTTTGCTGTGCTATAAATATATAAATACAACATAAATTTTATAATATATTAGTATTTACAATGTATTTATAGTTGCAAACAGTAGAAATGGGATTATATACTACACATAAAATGTTTTGGTACTAATTTTTTCCATTCTAAAAATCATCCCATGCCACAACGCAGCAATTCACCCTTTGGTAGATATTCAGACAGTTTCTGTTGTTTTGTTTTGTTTTTCACTATTAGAAAGAAGGCTAAAATAGTTTACACATGCCATATGTCATATGTAATTTGAAACTTTTAAAAGGTTTCTTAGATGGTAAATACCTCTTGTCAGTGAATATTTAGGGCCCTACCATGTAACCTAATGCAGAGAGAGCAGACACTGGTAGCCTCATTTTTGTGAGTTGGCCCAGTGAGCACTTCCAGAGCAGAGGACGAGGTGACTGCCAAATGGCCCTTTAGGGTTGTGAAGGGTGCTCTTGGGTCACTGCTCCAGAAAACACACTGTGAAGAGGAACGGTGTTTCCTACTCAACAGTTCCACTAGTGTCAGGCTTTGAACCTCTGCTGCTGGGTTCCATTCTGCCACTTGCAAGAATCTGCTACCTGGTTCTAATGGTGGGTATATTGGGTAATTACCTTGACATATGGGGCACAAAACAAAATTTATTCAAAACATACATATGCTATAATTCTGCTAAAGAGGAAGCACTTGAAAAAAATTAAATAGTTGAAGATACCTCTTTAAAATCAGAAAACAGACATGAAGATGATATAAATCAGAATCACAATGCTATACAATGCACTGTGGAATGTCCAGGTTGGAAAAGACATTCATGCTAAATGCTAAATCTACCACAGAGGCATCTTCCAATCAGAGTCAATCCTTTGAAGTAGGAAAAAGGAGGAGTGGAAGCAGTTTGCAAGGAGAACACTAGAGGAAGAGGTGCTGAAAGGAAACAAATACAGGGAAGAAAAATATTTTTTTCCTTTGCACTTTAGGTTCTCAATTGTACCTCTGTAACAAAGGGCAGATTAACAAGAGAAAAGCATAGCTATTTATTTAATATAAGCTTTATATGGTGTGAGAGGCCTCATAAAGAAATAAGGACTGAAAGAAATGGTTAAACCTGAGTGTTTTATGCTAAATTTGATGAAGAATGGAGAGTTGTGGACACATGTGATGGGACAAAGAGTGTTAGCTCAGTATGGTAAACTAGGGAAAGTCAGCAAGACCCATTCAGGCAGATTCCACTCTGTCTCCATTATCTCAGTCTTTGGAGATAAGGATGCTCTCCTCCTCTGGGAATTAAGAGGGTACCTCTTAAAGAGGGTTTTATGACTAGCTTCATGAGAAGGCCAGAAGTCCTTCCTGCACATGTCACTTCTCAAAATTCCTTCAGCTGAACTCTTCAATATGCCAAGGTGTCGTACTTGGAGCTATGTCCTGAACCGCATCACAAAAATAAAATGAACCTAAGTCACATTTCAGCCTTAGATCATCACTGTCTAAAAAAGCATAGGTTTTATGATTAATGCCTATGATAATTTATTCCACAATAACTAAAGAAGTTACTAAAAGCAATGAGAAAAGCAAAGGCTTGTACTTAAATGGCAAGCTTGCTGGTTCCTTTGATTCTGATTCTTAATCACCTCATTTGATCCTGTCCCTTAAATAACACCATCTGCAATGTTAAGCTATACTTATTAAAATGTAGAGTTACCCCATCAAATCATATGGCTCATAATAAACCCTATTCTTAATCATTAATCATCATTAAGTGACAAGACATTCATTTTCCCTCTCTTTTCAGCCAGGCAAGAATCTGTTTCAAAGGTCATCTCAGAATCTCAAGATTACATTACGTTTCCTGTGTCAGGTGTTATTACCATAGGCGTACGCTTGAGATGGGGAGTGTCATGAAGCTTTATTAATCCTTAGCCACCACACCAATATTTCAAATCTTCACAAAAGGTATGAGTCATATTTTCTTCTTCTCTCAAAAGCACAATGAAGTACATTTCCCTCCACTGTACTCTCCTTATGCAAACACATAGGACACATAAGTAACTCAGCCATGCATGCTGAGTGCAGGAGAAAGTCAAGGACAATAGAAGGCTATGTCAATAGAGATGATCGAGGGGAGAAGTGGTATGTGGCTAACTGTCTGAGCAAATGTGATCATTTGCTGACATCCATTCTTCAGTTTCCTCCTTCAACAAAAACTCAGCAACACCATCAGATCCAACTGTTAATGTCCAATGTATCAAGGAAGTAGAACTGACCCAAGGGTTGATGAACAACCCTTTTCTTTGGTGGGATTTTATGAACAGAGTAGAAGCCACAAGTCTATTTTTTTCACACACAGTTTTAAATGCATGATTTGTTAATTCTTGATTTTAAAGAGATATGTTTCAAATATATCATGTTGTTTTCTAAATGTTTTCTTATCATTTACATGGGTTCTGTGGGATTGTACTTATAACAATGACCATTATGGTGTGACCCACCCTTTTGGAGATACAGAACCACTCCCCAGTTATGTTAGCATTTTAAGAAATAATAGCTTTATATGTGGTGAGATGAAAATCACGGTCACGTGGGAGGTGGTCAGGAGACAGGCAATGCTAGATTGCATCTGGTAGACATGCTGTGCTTTCCCGGAGCATCCCTTTTTCTGGTGGTAAGTTATCTAAAATATTTTATATAAAAATCATTGGGGAATTAGGGAGTTGGGGGGACAATAGAAAGTAGGACTTCTTCCTGCCTGGGTTGTGAATTAATTAAGAAATAAGATAAAGTAGTCAATAAATTGGATCCAAAGTAACACCATTATTACTGACAGAGCTGATCTTGCAGATGAATGATCCGTCTGCAAGGCATAGGCTTTCTGAAACTGAAAGACTTACCTGGCCAGTCTTGGGTCTGGCTGACTCTCAAGGGAAAGGAGAAGGGAAAGAGCTCAGATAAGCTCCTCCAGTACCTCCCCAAACTCACCATCTGCATAATATCACTTCTGATCCTCTAGGATCTCTCCGTTTGGGTCCAACCAGAAGATAGTGGGGGGGGGGGGGCACTAGTACTTTGAACAGGGAAAATTTAATATAAAGACTTATTAACTTGTAATAGGGGATTAGATACTGAGGAGTAAAGAGAACTCTTACAAGTACAGGAAGAGCAGAGACTGGGAGCAGCTACTACCTCTAGCTGAGACAGAATGCCTGTGCCAAAAACTAATTTGTAAGAGCCCCTGCCCCTAAACCCAAAGCCAAGACTCGGACCTTATTGGAAAGGATGTAACTATGGCTTGCCAGTGGTGAAGTTCTCTGAGGAGAGACAAGCCTGGGCTGGAAAACAAGCAACCATCTGCCAGGGTGCCTTTGAGACTCACTGGGAAGCTGCCCACTTGAGTGTTGGTAAAACTCTCTGGAGGGTGAGCACCCCTTGGATGTCCCAAATGCTGCTGGTAGCCCAGGACCACAGGAACAAGAAGGGAAAAAGCACACTGTAACCAGGAAGAGGGCCCTTTTCTCCTGCAGTGGCTTTCCAGTGCCCTCTACTGACAAAACTTAGCATCTGCCATATGACAAAGGAGAAATGTTTAGAGTCCACCCAGTATCACAAAGCAGGACAAAGAAGGGTAGATTCCGAGCTGAAAAGCAAACGGGTAAATGGTGCAGGAAAGAAGTGAAGGAGAAAACACAGAGAGGCTGGCAGTGTTAGAATGCTTTCTCTCTCTCTTTTTAAAGAGGAAACACGGGATTTTAAGAAATTTCTATTTCAGGCTCATAATAGGCAACTTCCAGCCACTGCCAACTGAATGAGTCCAGCCTCCTGTGACGTTAGGACCACTTATGAGGTAATCAAGAGATGACATTAACTTTCTTCCCCACTTAAAAAAACCTATTTTGTCATGGTGTATAAAATGTCCTCATTAGCATTCATTGCTTTCTATGCCAGAAGTTCCTTATTGAAATGGGAATGTTCTGAGGAGTATCCTATTGTAAACCTTCATTGGCCAAAACTTTACTTGGGATAAATGGCAGGCAAGAATAGAAACTTAGACAAAGTGACCCAGAACAAGGACCAGTGAGGGGACAGGACCATAACCTCAGACTTCATCTCTTTGTGGTTCTCCATTTCTATAGTTCCAAGTCTGTGTCCGCTGAAGAAGTAAAGTGTCTGGAATGCATGACTTTCCCTTAAGCTGGACCATTTTTCTGCAGAGTCTAATGCACTTTATTATTTTGGGGGTCTGAATTCTTAATTACCCTTAGAGCTAGCTTATTATGTATAAGCATTGTGCTAAGAATCCTCACATACGCTCTGCTCTGCGAAGCAGGTTATACTGTTTTAGAGGTAAAGAGCCAAGGCTTAGAGAAGTTCAGAAGCCGGTAGTGCTGCAGCCAGGCTTCCTGTGCAGGCAGCCTGATCCCGAAGAGCACAATTGCCACCATGCACCGTCCTGCTTCCCCATTTGGGAATCCCTCTTGGCAAATCAGATAACATACATCTTCAGATTCTACCAGAGCAATATATGTCATATGAATGGGGAAATGTGGGCCCGATTTGATAAGTCAGTTGCCCTTCTGACATCCCATCAACTTAAGCACAATACTCTTCTGATCACTAAGACATTAAGGAGCAAATCCAAAGAACATTGTGTTTGGGATGCAGAATAATCAGCAATAGGGAGTATGAGCTGGGAATGTTCTCATCTGTTGAGTTTTATGCATTCTCTGTCATTCCATTCCCTCCAAAGTCACAGCTGGTAAAACCAAATGGGTCATTTTACCACAATCAGACTAACGTCACAGTTCAAGAAGCACCATTTGTCCTCTAAGGCAAAGCCATGCACCTAATTATGGCACACTGCTAATAAATTTACAATAGACAAAAAGAAATTGGCTGCTGTGATTTTTTTCCCCTTGCAAAGCAAAACCATTTAAAGGGCACATTGTGCCTCTATCCCTTCTTTTATTGTTTCAATAAAGTTAGCCATGTTTTCTAAATAGGAAAAATCAGGGCAGAACTCAGATGAACAGATTGTGTCATCAGATCCTACCACATTGTCTCTAATGGGGAAATTAACAGCTGAACATCAACACCTGTCACCATGAACAGACCCTGGCACACAACACCAGGTAGGAAGGCTGTGCAGCTCCTTCGTGCAGTCTGAGCCTGGGCCACCTGAGACGGTGCACACGCCAATGGCCACAGAGGCAGTCTCCATTTAAAATCAAGTGGATATATTAAATGGTAGGGGAGATGTAGCAGCAATTCCTAGGGGAAACTGGGCATGAACAATTGTGAGCTCTAAGGAGATTTTATGGAGACTGTGCTAACTGCAAGAATAGACTCGCAGAGACTTAGGCAGAGACACTGGCCAGCAGGAACTGCTAAAAATTCATCCTCTTTAAAGGGCAAAAGGTACCACTGGAGCAGCACCTCCTCTCACACTTGAGTGGTTTGAGTTATGTCTCCTTGGGCAGATTATGGCCAATTGTTTTCACCAACCTCAAAATCAATTGCAATCATTGCCTCTGAATTGATTATGTTGCAAGTCCTGGCAGTTTGTGAGCAAGCCCAAGAGAGCATGCCCACATTTATATTTCTGACATTGTAAGTATGTCTTCTCTTTATAAGGGCTTTGGCTATTTTTCTACCTGGTTGCCTAGCAACCTTTTGAAGGGACAGAAACATGGGAGAGGGATGCTGAAGACATACTGAGGAATGAATTTATATTTATTTTACAGATTCCTTTTTAAAAATCAATCCGTTAAAACCTCCTGAGGGGGATGAGGGAGGAGGGACTGTGTTATATTACCATAGGGCTGCTAGGGTTCCTTCTAGCTGGAATGTATGATGCCAGCAAGCACAGTTACACAAGAATATTCAGCAAACCAGAGGTTTGGGAGTTATTACTGGTTATTGCATATTAATAAATATGAAGAATAAATACAATAATATAAAGTCATCAGAAACAATGCCCATTTCACTGTCCTGTCTCAAGGTCTCAGACCATGCCTGAGGAAAGCCTGCAGTCTCTTTCATTTCATCCTAGTTGTGACTGACTCATGGGAAATGCTTCATTCTTGTCTATCTGGTCTCTTTCCTTCAGTTAAATTTTATTTCCATACAAAAAAGTATCCATTTCATTCAGGTGTTCAAATGTATTTGTAAGGAATTGAGCAAAGTAGGTTCCCATAATTCTATTAATTTCCTCTGTGTCTGCAGTTACTTCCCTCTTTTTAGTTTTTATCTTGTATGTTTAAACGTTTTTTCATGATTATATTAGTTAATATTCATCTATATTATTTTTATTTTTAAAAGCTAATGATTTATATATTGGTTCTACCAATTTTTATATTTTGCTTCATTAATTTTTACTTTTATTTTACTAAATCCTCTCTCCTATTTTACTTGGGATTTTAAACAAATTTTTTAATTGCTTCGGCTGTAAACTTAATTGGTTTACTTTCATTCTTACTTGATTATTAATATACATAGTTAAGGCTATGAATTTGCCTCTAATCCTTGCTTTAACTAGTTCCCATTAATTCTAAAACATAGTATTTTAATAATGTTTTGTATATATTTTTCAATTTTCATTTAGATTTTCTTTTAAACCTGAGATATTAAGGATGGTTTTGTTTTTTTAATATCTAGGTTTTTGGGAAATTTTTGTTTTCTCTGTTTATTTCTAGTTTGATTGCATTGTGGTCAGAGAATATTGTTGGCACTATTCACATTTATAGAGTTTAAGAACACCTTTGTAGCCCTTATAGCAAGTCTATATATTTTTTCATTTTTATATATTTACATAATATATGCACTATAATATATAATAAATGTATACTAATATTAAAAATATATAAAGTACATATAAAAACTTGGCCCTCAAGAATATAGAATGTTCTATTATAATAACAATATATGATGTCAGATGAGTACTAGACTTATCAGGGTGATCATTTCAAAAGGGATATAAATATCTAATCACTATGTTGTACACCTGAAACAAATATAATATTGTATGTCATCTATAATTGGAAAATAAGATAACTTTTAAAAGAAAAAATATAAAATGCTCTTCACTTCAAGCGCCACAAAAACCAGTATGATTGCTCATTTTTTAACGTATTATGTCTGTCATGGAATGAGAAAAGTTCAATGAATAACTCCTGCAACCAGTGTATATCTCCTTATACTTTCTGTAGTTTGTAGTTTCTGCTCTATGAGAATGATGCCATAAATAAATATACTTCTTATATCTTCATTAAACAGCAGCAACTATTAAAAAGTGCCATTCTTGGGCTAATTTAATGTTTTGGGTCCTGAGTTCAATATTGTCTAATATTAAGAATACAGTGATAGTTATCCTTTATGAAATCTTATATCTTTAAAGAAATTGAGAGAAAAATGTACTTAAGAAATCTTTCAGGACTTCCAGCCAAGATGGAGGCATAGGTAGACACACTGTGCCTCCTAGCACAACCAGAATAAAAACAACAACAATTTAGAAACAGAATAACAACCAGGACTGACAGATATTGAACTGTATGGAAGTCAGACAACCAAGGAGTTAAAATAAACACATTCATCCAGACAGGTAAGAGGGGTGGAGTCAGGCAGCTGGGTGGAGAGGGGTCGTGGCACAAAAAGTGGTGACACCTGGCGCATAAGGCATCCCAGGTGTTCAAGACTGCAGTGGGTGGACCCTGGGTGCACAGATGGTAGCTGGCAGACCCAGCGAGGAGGTGATTATGAGGTGAGGCACTGTGTGCAAGGCTGACAGGGTGGTCCCACATTTGTGGGCCAATAAACCAGGTGAAATTGGGGAGCCAGACAAACCTTGAAACCCAGGATCCCAGCACCATGAAAAACAGAGCCTCAGGGCACTGATCGAAAATACCTGTGGGGGTTGAGGTGCCGGGAGAGACTCCCAGCCTTACAGGAGAGTTCATTGGAGAGACCCACAGGGTCCTAGAACATGCACAAATCCACCCACCCAGAAATCAGCAACAGAAGGGCCCAATTTGCTTGGGGGAAGCGGCAGAAGGGACTGAAATCTGACAGACAGCAAAGCAAGCACCATTGTTCCCTCTTAGACCCCACCCCCACATACAATGTCACAACCCAGCCATGTGGGTTGCCTCACTCTGGTGAACACCTAAGGCTCCACCCCTCATATGTAACAGGTGTGACAAGACAAAAAAAATGGCCCAAATGGAAGAACAGATCAAAGTTCCACAGTAAATACAACTAAGTGACCAAGAGATAGCCAGCCTATCAGATGCACAGTTCAAAGCACTAGTGATCAGGATGCTCACAGAACTGGCTGAATTTGGTCGCAAATTAGATGAAAAAATGAAGGCTATGCTAAGTGAAATGAAGGAAAATGCACAGGGAACCCATAATGATGGGCAGAAAACTGGGACTCAAATCAATGGAGTGGACCAGAAGGAAGAAAAAAACATCCAATCAGAAAAGAATGAAGAAATAAGAATTGGAAAAAAATGAGGAGAGACTTAGGAATCTCCAGGACATCTTTAAATGTTCCAACATCTGAATGATAGGGGTACCAGAAGGGGAAGAGGAAGAGCAACAAGTGCAAAAGTTATTTGAACAAATAATAAAGGAGAACTTCCCCATTCTGGCAAAGGAAATAGACTTTCTGGAAGTCCAGGAAGCTCAGAGAGTCCCAAAGAAGTTGGACCCAAGGAGGAACACACTAAGGCACATCATAATTACATACCCAAGATAAAAATGAAAGAAAGAATCCTAGAAGCATCAAGAGAAAAGGAGACAGTTATCTAAAAGGAGTTCCCATCACTGTCAGCTGATTTCTCAAAAGAGACTTTACAGGCAAGAAGGGACTGGAAAGTATTCCAAGTCATGAAAGGCAAGGACCTACATCCCAGATTACTCTATCCAGCAAAGTTTTCATTTAGAATGGAAGGGCAGATAAAGTGCTTCCTAGATAAGGTCAAGTTAAAGGAGTTCATCATCACCAAGCCCTTATTACATGAAATGTTAAAGAGACTTATCTAAGAAAAAGAAGATAGAAAACATGTATAGTAAAATGACAGCAAACTCACAATTATTAACAACCACACCTAAAACAAAAACAAAAACAAAAATAAACTAAGCAAACAACTAGAACAGGAATAGAACCACAGAAATGGAGATCACATGGAGGGTTAGCAATAGGAGAGTGGAAGGAGGAGAGAGGGGGAACAGGTACAGATAATAAGTACCCTAGATGGTAGGTAGAAAATTGACAGGGAGAAGGCAAGAATAGTATGGAAAATGTAGAAGCTAAAGAATTTATGACACATGGACATGAACTAAAGGGGGGCAATGTGGGTGGGAGAGGGTGTGCAGGGTGGAAGGGAATGAAGGGGGGAAAATGGAACAACTGTAATAGCATAATCAATAAAATATATTTTAAAAAAGAAATCTTTCATATTAACCCACCTTTTAACCATTTCCTATGCTTGTTATTTCTCCCTGTGGACTTCAGTTACCATCTGTTCTCATTTCCTTTCAGCCTCAATGACAACCCTTAGTATTTCTTATAAGGCAGGTCAGCTAACAACAAATTCTTCCAGTATTTGTTTATCTTGGATTGCCTTTATTTTACTTTCATTTTTGAAGAAATCTTTTGCTGGATAGAAAATTCTTGGTTGCTAATTTTTTCAGTCCTCTGACTATGTCATCCACTGTCCTCTACCATTTTTTTAAGTGATAAGTAAACCATTAATCATATTGATGCCCCCTGTACATTATTGGTTGTTTTTCTCTTGCTGATTTCAATATTTTCTCTTTGTTTTCATCTTTAAACAACCTGTCCCTGGACTGTATGTAAGTTTTTATCCTACTTTGGGTTTGTGAAGCTTTTTGTTTGTATAGACTGTTTTTCATAAAATTTGGAATACTTTCACCCATTATTTCTTCAAATATTTTTTGGTCTTTACCTTTCTCACCTCCTTTCTGTATTCCCTTTACATGGATGTTGAAATTTATGATGGCATTCCACAGGTATTTTCAGCTCTGCTCATTTTTCTTCATTTTTTCCCTCTGTGTTCTTCAGATTAGTTGGTTTCTATTAATTTGTCTTCAGGTTCATTAATTATTTCTTTTACAGTCTCAAATCTGTTGAGTTCTCTAGTCACTTTGCTAAATTTCAATTATATACTTTTCACAGTCATGATGGAACAGAGGCAGCCTAATATAGTGGAAAAGAATGTAGCTCTGGAGTCGAGCTTTGTAAATTCAATTCTATACACTACCATTTATTAATTATGTGACCTTTGACAACTTACTTGGTTGGCTTCTACCTACCTCTAAATCATCATCTATAAAATGGAAATACTAGTTTTTCATGTCCTACACTGCAGTTTGAGAATTGGGAAAATATATGTAAAGTATATAGAACAAATTCTGTCATACAGTAAATTCCAATAACTCTTTTCTATTATTATTATTATTACTGCTGATGTAGGAGTTTGGTTATCACCAGCAAATATGGTCTGTAATCAGTTTCATACTCTGAAGTCTAGTATAAGAGAGATGGGCCCCATTGATGTGACCCCTTCGACCATTCCTCCAAAGTTCCACTATGTTTGTCCCATTGGTATATTTGGGTTTCTCTATTGTTTCTCTAAGTTACACCACTAGGACTAATGCTCAGCCCACTTGGTGAGAGCTTCAACATGTGACATACAAATTTTACTGACCCCCCTCTCTGAAAGGTCTGGACCTTGATTCTCATGCCCAGATGTTAGTTGTTATCAGGCTCCAACTGATACTAACAACTCAGAATCATAACACTCTACCTATTAAATGTTTCTGTGTGGAGGCATACATTGCTCTGTCTTTCCACCCACAATACTAAACCCACTTTTCATGAGTTTTACTTATTTGTGTTCAAGTTTGTTCAAACTCCTTAAGACAATGGAACTTGATCTGGGGTCACCCATCTCATGCAGTACAATCCAATAACTATCACCCTAGGTTCTGGTTCTTCCCAGTCCAAGCTCCTCCCATCCTATTGGCCCATGGCCTTGACTATCTCTTTCACCATGAGTCACCACTTAGTAATCTTTTTTCTGCATCAACTGCAAAATATCCAGAGCTATAATATTTGGTCAAATCAGTGTGTCAGTGGATGACTCAGAAAGCAGTATTCTGAGGATTTTTGGTCAAATCAGTGTGTCAGTGGAATGACTCAGAAAGCAGTATTCTGAAGATTAATAGTTATCTAAGACAAATTAAGACAAATCCTGTATCATTAAGACAAATCCTGGTAAACCAAGATCAGATTGTTAAGTACCATTGGTCAGTCTAAGCAAAGACAAAGACAAACTTTTTGTACAGGCTCACTCTCTACTCTCCAAACTTGTACACAACTCATATGTTTCCCAATGACAATTGATGGTGCATTACACTTCACAAATCACTTTCACAAATGAATTTTATTCAATCCTCACAATTATCCTGTAATCTAGGTACAGTAATGTGACTACTCCCACTTCACAGAAGAGGAAACAAACTCGGAGAGCATAAAAAACCTGTCCAAGGTTACTAAGCTATTTGGGTGAAGAGCAAAAGTTACAAACTAATTTTTCTTGCTTTTAACTCACTGAGTTTTTCAGAACGTCCTCCCGGAATCACTATTCCCATGAGAAATTCTATGATCAAACAGTTCAGGAAATGGTTAAGATTTTGTCATGACAAAGTTTCTGGGAAACCCTACAGTTAAAAAATCTGGTTAACTTTGCTTTTCACAGTGTTCCTCACACTTATCTGAGCAGAGAAGCCCATTTTTCCAATAGGAGTCAATATGCCATATAACTGCAATACATGAAGGTGACTCAGAGGAAAGGCAGAGGAGGCCAAACTGAGCAAGCTTGGAGGGCTCCTTAGAGCAACACCCTCCTCTGAGCAATCTCAAACCCCTCACCAAACATGACCCTACCTGCAAGGAGAAAGGATCTTTGGCAATGGAGCAAAGTGGACTATTAGAATAGAGAACAAATCAAAAGCCACAGATGTGCTTACTATAAGATCAGGAATCTGCCCAACTCAGTGTGTTTTGTTTTGTTTTGTTTTTTTCAAAATGAAGTTTATAGCATATGTGCATCAGAATCATCCAAAAAGTTGGTAAGCATGGAGATAGCCAGGCAGCACTCAGACCTGATGAAACAAAATATCTAGGAACAGGGCCTAGGAATATGTGTTTTAATACACTAACTAGGCTATTCTGCCACAACTAGAATTTGAAAAACATTGACTTAGGTAGTCAACAACAGATGTGAGGTACTTTTCCAATTAAATCAAAGTCACAAACCAAAATGAAAATGGCCTAAGAGGCATCCAGTGGGGAACTATTTGGTTCCATGGTAAATAACCACATCTCAATGAGACCAGCCTTCCTGGGGAAGACTATTCCATGGTCTATCAGATCTCTTCATTAGGGAACTTCCATGCTATTCCATCTAAGTAGTTTTCTTTAATTTGATCCTATTACTCCCATGCTTTATACAAAGCTGAGTACAGCGGTTATACTCAATAAATAAAAATGCTATATAAATGCCACTCTAGGCTCATGTTTCCATCCAATTACTCTCAAATGGCCATGCATCCCAACAAAGTGAGGGTCCACCTACCTGCCCAAGGCCAGCTTCTTTAAGTCTCAAATCTTGATTTGGAGGAGCAGTGCCATTTTCAAGTCAAGTGTGCAGTTGTCAATGACCCCATTCTTGTAAACAGATGGCATTCTCACAGCTCCTCGACCACATTACAAAAATTGGGACTCAGAGGGCTATTCAAGATGGAGGCACTTAAGGAAAATGGAATGTGACCATAACTATCAACTTAGTTATAAATGCTGTGATTTCCTGGCCTTAAGAAATGCCCATGAACAGGATAACATCAGTATCATGACAATCAAATTGAATGAGCAAAAGCAGCAGGAGAGATGTGGATTGCACATCAAAAAATACCTGCTGACTATCTAGACTATTAGTATGGCAAAAAAACTGCCAAGATAGGCAGTACAGTATCCTCTATAGGTCATTAAAAAAGAGAGAAATATAATCTACTAAGATTTCCTGCCCAGACACGGGTAGGTATACAAAATAACCCTTACAGATTTTAGGATAAAAATGTTATGAGTATTCAGAAGATACAGTTAGAGAAGGTGGTTCTTGGGAACAACAAAAAGTCTCTTTATAAGAGTGAATGATCAATTAGAGATCATTTGAAGAACTTCAACTGATATTCCTGGAAATACCTTAGTTTCAGATTATTGGGAAAGAATTCAGTGAATTGGTATATCTAAAATAATTAACTGTTTAAATGAGATACACTCATCACTTATAACACATGTGTGCATGTATGGTTGGACTTCCAAAGGTTGTAACATTGGGAATTTTAGGTATATAATACTTAACAAATTATTTCACTTATATGTACAAAATCAATCAATGGTAGCCCTGCCTCTGCCCCAAAATAATGCTTTGGAATTATCTCTTAAGTAGCCCAGATCATTTTGAGGTCACATTTGTGTTGATATGCATGGATCCTGGAAGATAAAGAAGGTGATCTTTCTAGATATCTGTCAGGACCAGAATTCCACTCACAGAGAGAAGCTACAGCTGGGAGTGCCTGTAGAGTGTGGGCTCTGGAGTTAGACTTCCTGGAATCAGATCCCAGTTCCACTGCTTACTGTTTGCATGAGCTGGGGCAATTTCCCTCTATCATATGTAGAGGATAACATATAATGTGGATGAAATGAATGTTAAATTAAAATAACTCATGTAAAACATTAAACACAATGTCAAGTACCTAGTTAACATTCAATGTTAAAATTGCCATTATTATTAAGAACTATAAATAAATCATGAGTCTCTTTACTCTAAATCTCCAGATTATTCCTGACACTGTATGTTAAATTTATTAGGAATCAGTCTTCAAAACAAAGCAGATGCCCAGGAATCATAAGTTAAATGCTATTTCTAATTCCTGAAACATCAGTCTTCTCAGAAGCAAAAGAGATGTGCTCCAGATGAATCTTCAGAACCCAAAAATAACAGAATAAAACGGTAAAAACACTAATATGCATGTGATCTGCAGCAAAACTTGACTGTCCTAAAAGTATCCACTAGGGCCTTACTTACCTAATACAAATCCCATACAGCTAATGAGCTCCTGCAAGGAATGGCTGATGCTAAATGAAATACATAGATATTGGTGGAACACCCTTGAGGAGCATTAGAGGGGGACAAATAAATAATGTTAAGTAATACATGTTAAGTAATATAGAGCCTTAGTGTGTTCTTTTATGTATTCTAATTCCAGAGATTCACTCCCAGCATAAGATCCTTTTCTTCCAACACTTCCCATTCTAGAAGGACTTCCTCTCTCTATCAACTAACCATATCTTACTCTTCCATTAGGACTTGCCTCTCCCTACAGAAAT
The DNA here is from genome assembly GCF_004126475.2 of Phyllostomus discolor. Lineage (NCBI taxonomy): Eukaryota > Metazoa > Chordata > Mammalia > Chiroptera > Phyllostomidae > Phyllostomus > Phyllostomus discolor. Next base: position 52,523,011 of record NC_040906.2, read on the forward strand.
CCAAAAACATTTAGCTTAAAATACGTTGTTCCTTCAAAAAGAATAATGTATTAAGCTCCGTCTCCTCTGTCCCTCCCTCCCTTCCTTTCTTACTGCTTGAGTGCTTACAAACAATATAAAACTCTATGCTCAGAGCTGATGTTGATATATTTTTGTATGTATACTCCCTCTTTCTTAGCAGTATTCTCTGTCTTCAACAAGTTAAAGATCTAATGTACTGCTCATAAGACAGAGCAGCACAACCAAGGGAATTTAAGAAGGAAGAGAATGCATTGACTGAGATGAGCAAATACATGGCACCCTCACCTGTCTGCCAGAGTCGATGCCAAACAGGGTTAAAGTGGGGAGGGAAGCACACTTCATTGGGATGAATGCAACTTCAACATTTCCCTCAGAATCTAGTCCTTTGAGGCGAGCTCATGAGAATTTTTGGCTGAATGAACTCGTGAATTAATGAAATAGAGCCTGCTTAACCCTCATCCTGGACAGGAGGTATATCAGGTCCTGGCTCAAGGTTATTGAGACATTCTAGGGAGAGATGCTTGGCAGAATCTGGCCACAGTACCAATTCTAAACTGCACTTTAAACAAGCACAAAAAATTGCAAGAGGGGAGGAGAATGGCCAGCAGGGTGTTATTTTTCTGGAAACATAACATGCACTTACATGCACTTGGCATGTAAGTGTGTGGGGGATGGGGAGATAGGAGGCAGTAGGGAGATAGCACAACCCCCTCCTTCCCCTCTTATCCCCCAGGCTTCTGGTTCACTAAAATCCAACTGGACCCTTGTTTTCTTTCCTGGGCCAGTAATGAATGGCAGTAATTATCTATGCAGGGCTCTGCGTAAGTCATGAGGTAATTCTGGCTCCTCTCTTTGCAATTTCAAGCAGTGTGTGTGTGTTTTTCACCCACTACTATTGAGGGGTGGAAAATAGACTACAATTACATTCCGGATGGCTTTTGAAGACTTGATAGACAGCTGGAGAGAAATCTTCCCTGCAGCTGTCAGGATGAGAGGGTGGCCAAGGGGTGGGCGTGGAAAGGGGAAGAGAGGCCCTGTCAGGAGAGGAAGAAACAATATAAAATGGATTCAGTACATTCTCAAAGTAGTATTTTTAAAAGATCAGAGTTGCTAAATTAAAAATGAATATGGGGTCCAGGTGGCTGGCTGCATATTTGTGGGAAGCTGGTCCCTTTCATGAATATTTTGACTGTTCAGATCCAAAGATGCTATCACTGGATCCCACAGCAGCAAGATCAGACTTGGACCAAAGCCGGCGCCGAGGATGGGTGCAGCCCACAGCCCTGAGTCAAAGGGCTCAGCTGCATGTTTCTTCCTCTGCATCTGGAATCACTTTTCTGGGTTAGAGCAGATATGTTTCTCTAAGAAGGCAGATGAGATGATTTCTATATTCACTTCCACATTACCCAATTGTGTGTGTGTGTGTGTGTGTGTGTGTGTGTGTGTGTGTGTGTAGGGGGACTCTCATTTATTTACTGAGCACTATGTGCTTGCTACTAGATTGTATGTATCATCTACATAGCTCTTGTAATCCACACCACTCCCCTGACAGAGAAAGGCCATACCCTCATCTTACAGAGGAGGGAAGTGAAGTTCAGAGGTGTGAAACAACTAGCTAAAGGATTTTAAGTGCTATTGTAAGCAACCCAGGCAGGTCGACTTCAAAGTGATTCTCCCACCCACAGTGCAATGCTGAGCCTTCATCCGGTCACAGGGTTCTGTGGTTTTCTAAAATATTATTTCACTGGCCTTTAGAACTTAATTCTGAATCTAATTTCCCAATATTGAGGATTAGGTGGCTAGAGTATAAAACACAGGAACAGGCACATACTAGGAGAACAAGAAAGGCCCCCTGTACTGGGTATGGTTTGGGGAAAAGGACCTGAGTGAAGCACTGAAAGACAAGGGTGGGGGTTGCATCAGTGAAGGGACAGTCACAGTAGGGCAGGTCTGAATGGCAAAGCTGAACTGCAAAGACAAACTTAGCCAACTTCCCAGCTGCCTTAAGCTAGTTCAGACTTCAGGCTGTTTCTACAGTCCATGCACACCCATCTTAGACCACACCACCAACTCTGTCACTATAGACTGAAGACTTACCAATAGGGTGGCAAGGGCACACTCTTTCTCACAGTGTCGTTCCAAGGGGGGTGCCTTTTGAATATATGAAGACCATAGTTATATATTTAAATGGAAGATAGCTTGTTTAGTGGGTCAGATACTCTCAAACAAACCTAAGTGTCAGGAGATCAAGGTATGAGAATTCTCATACATTCCTCAGACTACTGGAGCTTTCATAAGTCTTCCTTAATATGCTTGGGGAAACTCCTAACAGAATTGTGCCTTAGCCTCCTGCTCACAAAAACAAATTTTAAATGACTACAGCAAAACCAAAACCAAAGATACTCTGCTTTGGAGCAGCTGGCCCATGTCTAACCTTTTTCCTGACACACCGGAATGTAAGCAGGTTGCAGGCTGCCGGCCTATCCTGCAGGTGTGAGGTTTCATTTAGCACTCACCAAGAACTATTCTTGTTTTGTTTCCAACTTCCGTTGGACAAGGACAGATAAATCGGGATCTCTAAAATCTTGTGGAAGGAGGAGAAAGACAAATACTTCTTCATTTGGCAATGGACACCCTCCAGGCCAAATTCAATGTGTCTATGATATTTTATCCAATTATTCCTGCTATTGAAATGGCATGTCAATAAGCAAGAGAGGCAGATCAAATTAGTCATCAAGGATGCAGAAGGGCAGTAAGAGATTTTCTGTCTAATTTCTAAAATTCTCCAATATTTTGTTTCTATTACAATTGAAGCACTACAAATTTGGAAAGGAAAAATGTCAATTACTGGGAGTATGGGAAGGGGGGCAATGCTAATATATTTGTTACTCTTCTCTAAAATAGATACCCAGTTGTCTAGGTACTGCAATTCCATATTGTTTAAGAAAATAAACACCATGGTTACATCACAAATTAAATATAGATAGCTATATTTTTATGTGTTAACTTACACATGTTTGTAGACATGTGGGTCTAAAATCCTCTGGGGAACTCACCAGCTTGAAGTGCAACTAGAATTCAGACAGCGACTACAGGTAAACATGCTTCAAAACTGCAGGTAGGCATGATTTTCCTGACTAACAGAGAGGGGTGATTTCAGCAGGCCTCTAAACTTCCAGGGAAGGTGGTTAGCAGAGTGGTCTGCCTGGACCACATGGAGGTGCCAAGTGGAATATTCAGAAATGTCTCCCTTACCCTTAGCTAATTGCAAAGTAAACATTTCCACTTCTTCTATCATTCTTCCATGCAGAATTGCTTTGTTGGCATTTTGCCTATTGGTTTAGATCAAACCTATTATTATAGTGTAAAAACTGGTTTACTAACTACTAACAGCAAGTCTTTTGTTAGTGGCATTGGAACTTTTCCCTAGGTATGAGACAACATTTATCTACATTTGGTCAGGGATTTCTTTGTTCAGTACTAAATAAGCACAGTAAGCTCCTACTGAAGGTCAGGGGCCATGTTAAATATTAGGGGTACTGTCCTCATCCTCTAGTCACTTACAGATTAATCACAGACGGGTAAATGAACCATTATAAAATGGTGTCTTGGAGTCCCAGCTGAATAGGTCCAAAAAGGATGCTGTGCCAGATTTTGGTCCCCTGCTATCACTTCATCCTATCCCAGACCAGTCTTAGAGGTATTCATGTCATGAAATTACAGCAAACTCTAACTCCTCCCTAGAAACATTTGTGGCTGTAAGAAAACGTGAACACCTGAAGAAATGTACATCTTAGGGCACTTGGCTATGTGAGTGGTGGAAAGGACAGAGAAGAGGAGACACAAAAGAATAAGGCATTCTGAGCTACAAGGAAAAAATAATCCCTTGCCAAAACAATACTGAAGAATAAAAACATTAGAGGACTCACACTTCCAGACTTCAAAACTTACTATAAAGCAATAGTAATCAAAACAGTGTGGTACTAGCATAAGATATATAGATAAATGGAATAAAACTGAGAGTCCAGAAATAGATCCACAGATCTACAGCTGATTGATTTCACACAAGGGTGCCAAGACCATTCAATGGGGAAAGAACAGTCTCTTCAACAAATGATGCTAGGACAACTGGATATCCATAAGCAAAAGAATAAATTTGGGTCCATACCTTGTACCAAAGATTAACTCAAGTGGATAAATAATTTAATATGAGAGCTAAAACCACAAAACTCTTAGAAGAAAAGAGAGAAGTAAATCTTCATGATCTTATATTTGGTAATGGATTCTTAGATATGACAGTACAAGCACAAGCAAAAAAAGAAAAACTAGCTAAATTGGACCATCAAAATCAAAACTTTTGTGCTTTAAAGGACACCAAGAAAGTAAAAAGACAATCCACAGAATGGAAGAAAATATTTGCAAATCATATATCTGATAAGAATCTAGTATTCCGGCTAAATTAAAATAAACTCTTACAATTCAACAACAAAAATGATTAACTTAAAAAATGGGCAAAGGACTTGAATAGACATTTTCCCAAAGAAAATATACAAATGCCAAGAACCACATAATATACTCAACATTGTTAGTCATTTGGGAAGTTCAAATCAAAACCACAATTAGGTACCACTTCACACCTACTAGGATGGCTGTATTTTTTTATAATGAAAAATAACACATGTAGGAAAGGATGTGCTGAAATTGGAGCTGTTATATATGGTGGTAAAAGTGTGAAATGGTGCAGCTGCTATAGAAAACATTTTGTTGGGTCCTCGAAAAGTAAAACATAGAATTACCATATGACTCAGCAATACTACCTCTAAGTGTACAACTAAAAGAACTGAAAACAAGTAGTCAGACAAATACTTGTACATGCACATTCAATAGGAGTGCTATTCACACAATAGCTAAAAGGTGGAAACAGCTCAAAGGTTCATCAACTAATGAATGGATAAACAATCTGGCCCTGGCTGGCATAGCTCAGTGGATTGAGCACGGGCTGCGAACCAAAGCATTGTAGGTTTGATTCCCAGTCAGGGAACATGCCTGGGTTGCAGGCCATGGCCCCCAGCAACCGCACATTGATGTTTCTCTCTCTCTCTCTCTCTCTCTCTCTCTCTCTCTCTCTCTCCTTCTCTTCCCTCTCTAAAAATAAATAAATAAAATCTTAAAAAAACCAATCTGGTATATAAATACAGTGGAATATTATTCAGCCACAAAAAGGAATAAAGTACTGATACATGCTACAATGTGGATGAACCCTGAAAACTTTATGCTAAGTGAAAGAAACTATACACAAAAGGCCACTTACTATATAATTTTTATGTGAAATATCCAGGATAGGTAAGCCCATGGGGACATAATACAAACTGATGGTTTCCAGGGGCTGGGGTGTGTAGTGGGGAAATAGGAAGTAACTGCTTACTGGGTATTGGACTGCCTTTGGGGTGATTAAAATGTTTTGTGACTAGATAGAAGTAGTGGTTATAACACATTGTGAATTTACTTAACACCACTGAATTGTTCACTTTAAAATAGTAAATTTTATGTTATGTGAATTTTACCTAAAAATAAGCCAATGACTTCACATTAAAAAAAAAAGATATCTAGAAAAAATTCATTCATTCATTTATTCCACAACAGGGAAGGTCCAGTGGGAAAATTCTACTATGTTGGAGATAAAATGGTGAGCATACATGTTCCATCTACTGGCAAAGACAGACCTTAGCCAAACAATCATTCCTCTGGAGCATAAACCCATGAATAAGTGATACATGGTTCTAGACTGAGAGAATCAGGAAAGGCCTCCCTGGAAATGTCAAAAATGAACTGAGACAGAAAAGGCGAGTTAGAGGTAATAAGTAAAGTGAGGAAGTGGGGTTCAGGGCAGTGATGGAGAGAGCCTCCCATTTAATGGAAACACCATGTACAAAACTCTTGCGGCAGAGCCAAAAAGACAGCCAGTACATCCTTGGTATTCAAAGAATTTACCAGTAGTAGTTGTGGTTATTTGCAAGCCACTTATAGGTTTATTACATATAGTAATTTCCAGTTTTGCAGAGACACTAATTCCAACTGTGAGGCTGTGTGAGTGGTCCTAGCCAACTTTGTTACTTACACTGTTATATTTTCCTTTAGTGTTGAAGGTGCCACTTAAAATTTTCACATACTCTGTGGCATTTTATGTCATCATGGTATACATGATTTCAAAGATCTCAAGAGATCCCCGTGAGAATATCCAGAAAATCTAATAGAGAGAGCGAATCTCTGATGAGTGGGCCAGATTCAGTCAAAGTTATACAGCTGACCCTTGAACTACATGGGTTTCAACTGTGTGGTCCACTTATATGTGGATTTTTTCCAATAAATATTGTAAATATCTCCTCTTATGACTTTCTTAATTATATTTTCTTTTCTTTGGCTTACTTCATTGTATGGATACAGTGTATAATACATTTAACATACAAAATCTATGTTAATCAACTGTTTATGTAGTTAAATTTGGGGGGAGTCAAAAATTATGTGTGGATCACCAACAGCACAGGGGTTGGCACCCCTAACTCTCCCCAGTGTTCGAGGGTCAGGTGTATTTTGTCTGGCCAGCATGGTCTTAAAAAATAAAAAAATTCTGAGTGCTTTTAGGGAGGAAACAACCTCCGCAGGGTAGCCCCAGGCCCCTCCAATTCCTATTATTTCATATCTACATGGCTGATTTACTTAAATTTCTGCCTCACCTCTAACTACTTTTGAATTCATGGTCCCTTTTAAAAGAACACATTTATCAGGGTATGTTTGGTTGGCTTTTGACGATGTCTTTCTTGAAGGCAGGGAAGTGGGGGGAGTGTGACAGTCTCATTTGGAAAGGTCTGTAGGATGTGAGAAAGGGTCCTTAATCATAATACATAAATTAAGATGGTATTTATAATACAACAAGAAATAAAAGAATTCTTAAGAGAAGGATGAGAAATGAAACCAGTACAAGAATCTGAACCCAGCTCCCTTGGGCTCTGAAGCACAGAGACCCACATACAGCCAGAGTATGACCGGCATTGCAGACCCTATCTTCGATCAGGGAGCGGGCCACATGATCCTCACAGAAATCGAGATTGTTGTGGGAGCTGTGTGTTTTGCACATTCACTGATGTGAATCTTGGTGCGGAGAGTGCAATTTATACCCACCAGGCCCAGGGAGGTACCCGTGTGCAGAGAAGGAGAAGGGAGGTGCACATGACTCGTACCCAGGAACATGGCTACAGAAATAATAACAGGGGGCAATGGTTTCCTTGATTTTTGCTTTCAGGCCTCTGTGTGCCAGAAAGGCCTCCAAAGGGTACTGCCTACAGCAATTACAACATCCCCTTGCAATGTTGCCTGAACAGAGCATTCATGCTGTATCAGAAACTGAGAGTAGTCAATTATCACAGTATGTTCCAAGACAATGGGGTTCAGCAGGGCAAACAAAAGACTCAAAATAGGAGGCCAGTACATTCAATTTATTGTACTGGCCATTCGTTCAATAAATACTGAGGTCATACTATGAACCAGAGCAGACTAGACCTGGGAGACCCGGAAAAGAATAATTTCCCATTTTAGCTGAGACAAATCATTCCTTCCATCTGTGACACAAAGGGTCTTGCTTTCACACTGAAAGGCCACACAGGGGGATGGGAAACCAAAGCTAAAATGGGATTTTATAGCTTTAAAGGTCATATGTACCACTGATATGTAATACGTTCTCTATCATATTGGTAATAGTAAGAAAGGTAGCAATGGAGGAAGAAAACTTTGACTCACTGAACAGGGCATTTTAATTTTCTCACATAAAAGGCACAATTCACCATCTGTTTCTGAGCTCTCTATTCTGTGGTGAAAGTGCATATAACTTTTCGAGTCAGTGTTCAAGAGAAAAGCAGAGACGTGTGATCAACCTAAAATCAATGACCTGGTGAATCACATAGATTTTGAAATGGAAGAAAAATTATATCACCTTTGGATGAATGAGTATAAAAGAAATATTTTCCCCATCCATTTGCCAAAGGACACACAAAGCTACTTGCAAAAAAAATTAATTAAAACACAGTTTTTAGAAGACTCTTTGCATGTACATGTGCATGTATACCCAGTAACCTTTTATGCACTAAGATGTCATCACAGACCCTACTTCAGAAAGGCCTGGGCTTGTTTTCCCCCAAAATGGTCATCTGCCCATGTTGCCACTCGGTACCCAGACATGCAATGGCAAATGGGCTAATGTGGGGTCAGAGCTGCAGGATACTTCCTGTCTCACGTGAGGACTACACCCCTGACCTTGGGGTCATAAACGCAGTGATACAGCTAACTGAATTCTACTTGACAAGGACATTTTACAATCACAAGTCACCAGTTACAATCTATTAACCAATTATTTTCAAGGTCAAGTTGATTGAACTCAAATTTCCCACATCACCACCCACACACACATACATAAATTATACACGTACACTTATGGAGTTTATTTATTTAGTTAGTCGATTAGTTAGTTTTTATTGTTGTTCAGGTACAGTTGTTTCCATTTGCCTGCCACCATTTTCCCCCACTGCACCTCTCCTCACCTCCCACCCTCAATCCTGCCCCTCTTTGGCTTTGTCCATGATCCTTTATACATGTTCCTTGATAACTCTTCCCCTTCTTTCCTGTGTTATCTCCCACTGCCACCCCTCTGGTTACTGTCAGTTTTTTTTTATTTCACTATCTCTGGTTCTATATTTCTTGCTTATTTATTTTGTTGACTAGGTTCCACCTATAGGTGAGATCATATGGTATTTATCTTTCACTGCCTGGCTTATTTCACTTAGCATAATGTTCTCCAGCTCCATCCATGCTGTTGCAAAGGGTAGGAGCTCCTTCTTTCTTTCAACTGTGTAGTATTCCATTGTATAAATGTACCACAATTTTTGATCCACTCATTTACTGATGGGCACTTGGGTTGCTTCCAGCACTTGGCTATTGTAAATTGTGCTGCTATGAACATAGGGGTGCATAGGGTCTTTTGGATTGGTGTTTCAGGGTTCTTAGGATAGAGTCCCAGCAGTGGAATTGCCAGGTCAAAAGGCAGTTCCATATTTAGTTTTCTGAGAAAATTCCATACTGTTTTCCACAGTAACTGCACCAGTCTGCATTCCCACCAACAGCGCACTAGGGTCCCCTTTTCTCCACATCCTCTCTAACACCTGTTGTTTGTTGATTTGTTTATGATGGCCATTCTGATCAGTGTGAAGTGGTATCTCATTGTTCTTATAATAATGAAGAAAACTAACTTTAGGCCCTGACTTTAGGTTCTGTGTGCTGTGATAGTGTGCCCAAAATAATAATTAGAAATTCTGCCACATGCAAATGTTTTGACACTTTTTCCTTTGAGAGGTGCAGACTATGACCCCATGAAGAAGTGGGATCTGTGCCCTCACTCCTTGAATCTGGGCAGGTTCCATGACTGCTTTGACCAGCAGAATCTCACAAAAGTGATGTGGTGCCAGTTTGGAAACTCACACCTTAAAAGAATGGCAGTCTCTATTTCCTATTTTTCGAAATGCTTGCCCTTGAAGCCTTGGACAGCCACATGAGTCTAACTACTCTACTGAACAGACCACATACAAAGGGACAGAGGTCCATCTGACTTCCAGCCATTCCCACCAAGGCACCAGACATGTGAATAAAGCAGCCCTGGACCCTGCAGACTGGCCAGTTACCAGCAGAATCGCACAGGCTATGTTATATAAAATAAGAGAATCACTCAACTGAACTCTGCCCACAGTCTTGACCCCCAAATAATAAAATGTAATAAAAAGTTTCTTGTTTTAACCCACTATAGTTTGAGGTAGTTTGTCATGAAGCAATAAGCGTATGAAACAAAAGCTTACAGAATGTCAGGGCTAGAACTACTTGAGTGATGGGCACAGGTGGAAGTACCACGAGAAGGAATTAACTAACAGAGAGAGGGAAGTTTCTATCTCTTTCTTCCAGTTATTACTTAAGACTTGATACAATGCTTGGTGACAAGGTTAGGAAACTAGAAGTACCAGGGTTGGACCAGGACTAAATATTCTTCAGTTCTAGTCCCAAAGAAGTGGCCTCCCACATTATCATTGCCACATTCTACAGTGAATAGCCTCTGGCAGAGTAAATGTGGCAAAATAGCCAAAAATATTTTTGGAGGAAAAATGGGGACTCACCCTACTAGCTTTTTTAAAAAAACAGTGTAGTACTTTTAAAATTACAGAACAGAACAGAAAGTGCAGAAAGAAACCATGTATATGTGATATTTTAGTGTAGAATAAATAGACAGTTCAGTCACTGGGAAAGATTGAACTATCCTGAGCAGTGGTAGAGAATGAATGGTGTGTCCTGTGGTATTGGAACAATAGTTTACTTGTGTTTAAAAAAATCTAATTACATTCTCACTTAAATTAATCATATACTAAGTTCCCAGTGGACTAAAAATCTAAATACAAAACCTCAAATGACAAAATAAAGAACACGAAATCTTGAGGTAGGACAGAGTTTCATGAGCAAAATATAAAATCCAAAAGCTATAGGTGAAAAAATAGACAGATTTAACTACATTAAAAATTCAGTTTCTGAACAGAAAACAATACTTTAAGCAAAATTAGAATGCCAAAAGAAAACTAGGGAAAACTACCTGCAGTATAAAACAGTCAGTGGGGTCAGAGCCATAACACATTATAAGCGTCTACAAATTCCTAAGAATATGTAGAAACCCCAATAGAAAAAATGGATGAAATACATGAATGAGCAATTTACTCAGATGGAGTACAAATGGCCAAAAACACATCTAAATATGTTCAACTCTACCAATAATCAGGGTAGTGAAAGTAAGATACAATTTTTACCCACTATAAGGGAAAACTTTGAAGATTATCTAGTGTAAATAAAAATGTAAGGAAATGGATCAGTAGTTCCATCTAATAGAAGTACAGTATTTTGTATTGGGTGATCATTTTATAACAGGGACCTACCATGCTACTTTTATAATAGAAAAACCAATCAAAGAATAAAGTCATAAAAAGGGATAATAATGGGTTGAACCATTGTCTGTTTGTTGGTGTATCATGACACCAAAACTCTCTTCATTCTTACGTCATAGTCAATGCCTCTCTATTTTACTTCCTCTTATATTATGTTCAACATCAGAGATTAGCTAGCACATAAAGAATTGTTTTTGCAAGACCCATTCTCTAAAGCAGTGACTTCAATGAGGGAGGGTGAAATTTTAAAGCCACACATGCCTCATGACCTCTAGCAAATACCCTTTCCCCTACCCTGCCATGGCGTATTGGAGTTTTTACTGGAATGGGCTTCACAAATACAGAAAGTTCCTCCTTCTAATTGGAGTTTGTTAAACCACTCAGAAGTTTGGAAGCTGGAAGAAGGTTGGGAAGCATTGCTCTAAGGGCCAGTTACTTAGTTCCTTTCAAATCCACAGCTGAGGTTGGGGTTATTGCCAATGCATGGGCAGTAATCCCTATTTAGATTGTACAGTCCCAAACTTAGCTGAAGCCATTTCAAATGTAGAGAACAGGGGACTAACTCATTTAAGGTAAGTACTTTCATTCCACTTAATGTCTTTTCCATTTAAAACTCTTTATAATTATATTAACTAGATATCAATTGTGCACAGCTATGTATTAACTCTAAGAGAAAATACCATGTGGAGTTAAGAGCACATACAAAATAAGAATCTTACTCATAAACTTTCCATTTCAACTGTTATTATTCATTGTACTTATTCCTTTTTTAAAATCCAAAGTCACTGGGACCTCATTCTCCACAGCAGTGTTGTGGGGTTGAGGACTTGAGAGCTGCTGAGGGTTACACACCCAGCTTGGCAGAAAGACTTGCTCTTAGCCAGTCTGCTCCCACTCGTCAGTCTTGCTTCAGGGCTTCCAAGAAGTATCCAAAGCTCACAAACACCTATCTGTTCTCAATTTTCCAGTAAGGCTTTAATTTGCCTCCTGCTGCTGGCTCTAATTATCTAGCCAGTGCCTGAGAGGGAAAATCCAGCCTCCTGCTTCCACCCTGCCTATGTGGCAGTCTTTGTTGCTGGTTTCCTGTAGGCTTTCTCATCTTGCACAGACCCTGACTCACAAAAAGGCCCTGAAATACAGGGCCAGTGTGTCCCCACAGTCACCTTCCGCTTGACTGTGCACCACACAGTAAGGAAGTAGTTACTCATGATAACTATCATTTGTTATTGCAAGTAGACTCCGAAGATTAGTCATAAACCATCCCAGCAACTACCAATTGTTGTTTTGTTTTAATGGAAGCTGAGATTCTGGTTAAGGACATTCTCCTTAAAGGATTCTCCCTCTTTCTGCTTCCAACCATTTGAAATGTAAATTGGACTTTAGCAGAAGAATTTGAATGCAGAGAACATTCTCAGAGAATGTTACTTTCTTAGTAACATTATACCTTAGTATGATGGCATTTTGTGCCCAGAATTATATAAAATTAGGATAATCTAGGAGCATTATCAATTCAATTTGAGGGACTATGAATACCTTAAATTTCAGGTAAATCATTTGATGTATAAAGTCACCTAAAATGTCAACATCGCCAAGTCAACACATGAAAATATATTGCTGAGACTCATTTATTTAAGTCTAGGATAGCTTTATTAGTAAACTAGACTGTCTTTTCCTAGGGTTACAGTCACCAAAATAAAACCTGGTCAAGCAGTTGGTGCAGATAATTAAGGATCCAATGGTCTTTACAATTCAGCTGAGGGATCACCACTCACTGACAGGTGGGTTGCTTTAACACTCAGGGAAATTACTCTCACTGCCATCCAGTTGATTCCAGCTCCCCTTTCCATCTTCCCTAGGCTGGGATGATGTCTCAATGGGCAGCCTACACAGATGCAGCCTGTAAAAGTCTGATGTACCTCCATGGTCCGTCAACTACGTAACTAAAGAAACTTCTCTTTGTAATTCAGCACCTCCTCTCCAGATTTGCTTTGAATCACGAAGAGATCTGGTATGTGGAAATCTGTTTCATCACCATTTTTAGCTAATTTTGAGATGGAAAATATAAAAACAAAAGCCAAACAAACCCTAATTCTCAAGTCTTACCAAATACGGTAAATCATTTAGGGTGTAGTGTGGTGAATTTCAAAGAGTAGAAAAATACCCAAGTGTCTATCTTAGATTTGTTTCTTGAGTGCTCACTGATGCTGGCTGCTGACTAGATGTGCCAACCATCAGGAAGTGGTTTCAATCTTGTCATTGCTATTGTTCCCTATAATGTTTAACTTTCTACTTTTTAAACCCCAAAGGTGAAAAGAAAAGGAGAAAGAGGTCCTCTTGCATTTGTAGCACTAAATCCCTTTTTATGCCACTTTGGTCCAGTCATCAAGAGCCCTGATGCCTGATTACCAACCTCTCGGGGAGACCAGTGCTTCCCATAGTATTACTTCCCAGACAGACCTGTTTGGGGGCAAAGCTTGGGATATGCAATGTGATAAGGATTCAGAAAATGATATACCTCTAGACTGAGGATTGCAAATGAGTCTTCTCTTGAGGCCTTGAGCCATCCATTATGGTGGAAAATATGGGAGGTGTTGCTATGCAGATTATGACTCCACTCCTTTACTATGGGCCCTGCCCATATCAGTCCTCTAACATGAGCTGGCAAAGCCTACACTATCAGGTATACTGTCCATCAGAGTGGTGGGGAAAGAGAACATTTGTATTACTTTTCTAAGGCTTCCACTCAGAAATGTCATGTGTTACCTCCACTCAAACTTTCTTGGCCAAAGCAACCCTCATGGTCAGATCCAATTTCAAAGGGGCAGGTGAAAGCAACTGGGCCCCGTGTGCAGAGGAAGGGAACTGGAATACTGACCAGCTCTAATGACTGCACACCTAATGCACTGCATACCTCAGAGGGGTTGTGGGGATCCAATAAACCCAGATGTGAGAGTGCTTTTAACAACTTCAGACCCTATACAACAGTGAGCTCTTTTATTAGTAAATGTCACACCACCAAGAATATATAAAACCTTTGCCACACTTAGACTGAATAATCTCACCCCAACAATGGAAGCAAATTTTTTATGTTCAGAAGATGTTTCCTAGTTCTTTAGATCTCATCAAAGACTACATAGTTCTTCCTCTGATCTTGAAATATACGTTTTTCCTTATTGCACTCACTCCATATTTAAAATCTTTTTACCCCTATTTGTAGAATTCCAGAACTGGATTTATTTCCATTTTTACTCAATGTCCTGGGAACAAAGAGAAAAAATTAGAAGCTAAATTTCTTGGTTGCTAATTCTGGCCCTAACATTTCATAGTTATGAAATCTTAGCCAATCTTTCTGAGCTTTAGTTTCCTTCTCTGAAAACTGGGGATATTAACAGTACAATACCTACCCTCTCAGGGATTTGAAAGGATTAAATGTACATAATAATATGTAAAGTGCTCATTTAGCCAGGTGCCTGGCTCATAATAAGCATTGGGTTAATACTGTAGTTCTCTTTCTTCTTTTTTAAATCGAGTGTTTTTATTTTGTAATATACTTTATTGATTATGCTATTACAATTATCCCAACTTTTCCCCTTTGTCCCCCTCCACCTGGTAACCCCCATCCCCTCTGGAAGTCCCCTCCTTTAGTTCGTGTTCATGGGTCATGCATGTAAGTTCTTTGGCTACTCCATTTCCTATACTGTTTTTAACATCCTCCCATCTATTCTGTACCTACCAATTTGTACTTCTTAATCCAAGTACCTTCCCGGCTGTCCTTCCCATCTCCTTCCCAACTGATAGACCTCTGAATCATCTCCATGTCTATGATTCTGTTTCTATTCTGGTTGTTTGCTCAGTTTGTTTTTTAGATTCAGTTGTTGATAGTTGTGAATTTACTGCCATTTTAATGTTCATAGTTTTGATCTTTTTTTTTTAAATAAGTCCCTTTAATATTTCATGTAATAATGGCTTGGTGATGATGAACTCCTTTAGCTTTACCTTGTCTGGGAAGTACTTTATCTGCCCATCCATTCTAAATGATAGCTATGCTGGATAGAGTAATCTAGGTTGTAGGTCCTTGCTTTCGATCACTTTGAATACTTCTTGCCAGTCCATTCTAGACTGCAAGGTTTCTTTGGGGAAGTCAGCTGACAGTCTTATGGGAACTCCTTTGTTGGTAACTCTCTACCTTTTTCTTGATGCTTTTATGATTCCCTCTTTACCTTGTAGCATTTTAATTATGATGTCTCTTGATGTGGTCCTCTTTGGGTCCAACTTGTTTGGGACTCTGTGCTTCCTGGACTTGCATGTCTATTTCCTTCACCAAATTAGAGAAGTTTTCTTTCATTATCTTTTCAAATAAGTTTTCAATTTCTTGCTCTGTCTTCTCCTCCCAGTACTCCTATGAAAATGTAAGTGGAAGTAACACATGACATTTCTGAGTGGAAGCCCTGGAAAAATGATTCACATGTTCTCTTTCCCTGCCACTCTGATTGACAGTGTTCTTGATAGTGTAGGCTTTGTCAGAGGACTGATGTGGGGAATGATGGTATGTTTGAAGTTGTCCCAGAAGTTTCTTAGCCTATCCTTGTTTCTTTTGGATTGCTTTTTCTTCTGTTTTGATTGAATGTTTTTTTTCTCCCTTTTGTTCCAAATCATTGATTTGATATTCAGCTTCATCCTCTCCATTGTTGGTTGCCTGTAAATTTTTCTTAATTCCCTTAGTGCAACTGTCATTTCCACCTGGGTGTTTTTTATGCTGTTGAAGTACCCATGAATTCCTTGAGCATCCTAATATCTAGTGTTTTGAACTCTGCATCTGATAGTTTGCTTATATTCATTTTGTTTAGTTCTTTTCCTGGAGTTTTATTGTGTTCATTCATTCAGGCCATATTCCTTTGTCTCCTCATTTTGGCAGCCTCCCTGTGTTTGTTTCTATGTATTAGGTAGAGCTGCTTTGTTTCCTTGTCTTAGTAGCATGGCTTATTGTAAAATACACACTGGTAATTGGATGGAGCACAGCCTTAGGTAATCACCAAAGCAGGGCAACCTGTGTGAACCAGATTGCTGCAGTCTCTGATATGGTGTTGCCACTCTGTGGCTCTGTGTGAGGGAGGTCTCAGAAAGGGGACAATAGCCACTGCCTGGCCTCTGGAGTTTTGACTGGGAAGAAGCTGTCCCACAGCACTTGCTCTGATGCTAGACACTTCAATTTCTCCCCATATGCCACTGATGCCCTTCTAGCTGATGCCCCAGTGCTGAAGCCAAAGGGAGCAAGTCTGTGTAAGTCCTAAACCTGTTGTGAACCCTTTAAGAGGAGATGCCTGAAAATCCCTCAGTTTCTTGTACTGCCCCAAAAACACACTGGTTTTTACAGCCAGAAGTTATGGGGCCTTATCTTCCTGGCATTGAAACCTTGGCCTGGATAGTCTGGTGTGGGGCTGGGATCCTTCACTCCCAAGGTATCCCTCCCAATTTTTATCTACCACACATGGTTGTGGGACTGCCTGTCTGCATCTCGGTGCCACCACACCTTTCTGTGTGTCTCCTCATGTCCGCCCCTTCTACTCATCTGGATGAATGTCACCTCTTTAATTCCTTGGTTATCAGACCATCATAAATCCCAGTTTTCTGATGATTATGGGTGTTATTTGTTTTGTCTTCTAGTTGTAATTTTTGCTGTGGTTGTGCAAGAAGGCAAGCCATGTTTACCTATGCCTCCATCTTGACCAGAAGTAATGCTTTTTCCTTTTTTAAAAAAAATATAAACCTACTGAAAAATTATTTTAAGGGTCGTGGTAGCAGTAAAGGTAACTGTTAGGTCAACTGAGCCAATGGCAATGTCTAGGAACACTGGTCCTAGAAAATGGGACATGACCCTGCCTTTGTGGATTCACTCATTTAATCAATCAATCATTTAGGCATTTATCTACTTTTGTCTCTATTGCTATTATCTACTTTTGTCTCTGTTGTTCTAAACTGATGACCCCAGAGATAATTAAGAGCTCATAATCTAGTAGGGGAAGCAGATTCATGAATGTACTATTGTT
The DNA here is from genome assembly GCF_004126475.2 of Phyllostomus discolor. NCBI lineage: Eukaryota > Metazoa > Chordata > Mammalia > Chiroptera > Phyllostomidae > Phyllostomus > Phyllostomus discolor. The sequence goes on from NC_040906.2 coordinate 52,540,100, forward strand.
CCTGAGCATTAAGTGAGAAACATTATGTTTCCTAAGAAACATAATGAGTGAGACACATCCTAGGTAGAGAACAAGGCAGCCCCCAGTCACTAACCACCCAGAACTCCCATGCCAGGTTATCTTGCTTGAGATTCTTTTCCAAGAGTTCTAGTCCTGCAGAATAAGGACTTGTCTTTCTTGTTAAAATAAAAATAGTCCTAAAAGAAAAACCACATTCTCACTTCTGCCAGGAGGACCAGCCTTACCAAGGCTGTGATCTGTCTGGTCTCTGGGGAGGGCTGTGTCCTCAAATTCTCCTCCCCAATCCTGCCATGAGGTCTAATATTTCCCTGTCTGAGGTTCATTCATTTGGATCATCTTTTAAATACCTGAGACCTAATTGGAAATAAAACACTTTTAGAAAGATTTTAATTCTCTAGAAGAAAACTCCCAGAGAACAAGCCCTGAAATATATATGGTATATATTTATATCATATATATATATAAATACAAGCAGTTATAAGCTTTCATCAAAATTCTATCATGTCAAATCTCCAAATAGTATTTCTAGAACATGACTATCATCATTTCCTCGTCTAATCATTTTTTCTTCACATTGGTCTCCTGATGGCACTTGTGATAGGCTAGTTCCCTAACTGTTCAAAGTAGGCTCACAAGCTATTTCTATAGTATTACTGCTGTACTAATCATGAACAGCAATTAAATATCTTGCAAACAATTTTAACATTCATCAAACTGATAATGTCAAGAAATAAATTGGTGCCTTTCAGTGTTTCACTAAATGTGCTCTCTAATTTCTTATTACTCTATATATTTCTGGAAACTATTTCTATACATAAACCAAGCTGGAAAGAAAAGTGCTCTTTGCTGCAAAAATAAAAGAACAAGTTTAAGCTGCTTGCCACCCTGGGGATAATCACAATCACATTAAAATGCAGCTTGATGGCTCGTCCTTCGTCTCTCCCCTCTATCAGTCAGTAAATTAATTCCTTTAGAGATATGAACATCAATATTCTATTTTTGTAAAAAGTGTCCTTTTTCAATTACTTGCTGGGAAAAGCAGAGTTACTATGGCAATCTCTGAATTTTGCAGTCTTCAGCTTTAGACTACCACTGTTTTATAAGTGGGAAGCTATAATTTAGCTCAATTCATTTTACAAGATGTATAGAGAACACCCACATGTTCTAAACTGTCTGTGGCAACAATGCATATGTTCGGGGTGGGTAATGAGGAGGGTATTGCTCAGGGCCATAAAGTGTGGGAGGTGGAATAGGGAGTGAATATTTTTCTAAGGTGAATTTTTACATCCCAGCACCCAGTAAGCACCACAGTCACAATGGATGCCAAGTAAGTTTGTTGAAGATGAAAAAGAAATTGTATATTTTCTCATCAATTTTCCCCATGGCTTACTACTATTAATAATCCTATCCAATGTGTGAAGGAGATCAATTGGTGAAAAGGTTTTTACATTTGTTTTTTTCTTTTTTAAAATATATTTTATTGATTATATTATTACAGTTGTTCCATTTTCCCCCTTCACTCCCCTCTACCCTGCACACCCTCTCCCACCCACATTTCCCCCAATCTTTAGTTCATGTCCGTGTGTCATACTTATAAGTTCTTATGCTTCTATATTTTCCATACTATTCTTACTCTCCCCTGTCAATTTTCTACCTACCATCTAGGGTACTTATTCTCTGTACCTTTTTCCCCTCTCTCCTCCTCTGATTGCCCTGTTGCTAACCCTCCATGTGATCTCCATTTCTGTGGTTCTGTTCCTGTTCTAGTTGTTTGCTTAGTTTGTTTTTATTTTTGTTTTAAGCGTGGTTGTTAATTGTGTGAGTTTGCTGTCATTTTACTATACATGCTTTTTATCTTCTTTTTCTTAGATAAGTCGCTTTAACATGCCATATAATAAGGGCTTGGTGACAATGAACTCCTTTAACTAAACCTTATCTAGGAAGCACTTTATCTGCCCTTCCATTCTAAATGAAAGCTTTGCCAGATAGAGTAATCTGGGATGTAGGTCCTTGCCTTTCATGACTTGGAATACTTCTTTCCAGCCGCTTCTTGCCTGTAAGGTCTTTTTTGAGAAATCAGCTGACAGTCTGATGGGAACTCCTTTGTAGGTAACTGTCTCCTTTTCTCTTGATGCTTCTAGGATTCTTTCCTTATCTTTCATCTTGGGTATGTAATTATGATGTGCCTTGGTGTGTTCCTCCTTGGGTCCAACTTCTTTGGGACTTTCTGAGCTTTCTGGACTTCTGGAAGTCTATTTCCTTTGCCAGAATGGGGATGTTCTCCTTTATTATTTGTTCAAATAATTTTTCCACTTGTTGCTCTTCCTCTTCCCCTTCTGGTACCCCTATCATTCAAATGTTGGAATGTTTAAAGATGTCCTGGAGATTCCTAAGCCTCTCCTCATTTTTTTGGATTCTTGTTTCTTCATTCTTTTCTGATTGGATGTTTCTTTCTTCCTTCTGGTCCACTCCATTGATTTGAGTTCCAGTTTCCTTCCCATTACTATTGGTTCCCTGTATATTTTCCTTTATTTCACTTAGTGTAGCCTTCATTTTCTCATCTAATTTGTGATCAAATTCAACTAATTCTGTGAGCATCCTGATCACCAGTGCTTTGAACTGTTCATCTGATAGGTTGGCTATCTCTTCATCGCTTAGTTTATTTGTTCCAGAGCTTTAATCTGGTCTTTCATTTGGGCCATTTTTTTTTGTCTCAGCATGCCTGTTACATAGTGAGGGGTGGAGCCTTAGGTGTTCACCAGGGCATGACAACCCACATGGCTGGGTTGTGATGCTGTATGTGGGAGAAGGGTCTGAGATGGAACAACGTTGCTTGCTCTGCTCTCTGTCGGATTTCAGTCACTTCTCCTGCTTCTCCCAAGCAAACTGGCCCTTCTGGTGCTGATTTCCGGGTGGGTGGGTTTGTGTATGTTCTAGGACCCTGTGGGTCTCTCCAATGAATTTTCCTGTGAGGCTGGGAGTCTCTCCCAGCACCTCAACCCCCACAAATGTTTTCAATTGGTGTTTTGAGGCTTTATTTCCCCACACTGGCACCCTGGGTTGCATAGTCTGTCTTGCTCCCCAGTTTCACCTGATTTATCTGCGCTGGAATGTGGCACTGCCCAGTCCTCCAGCCTCGTGTGCTGTACCCCGCTCCACAATCCACCGCCTCACTGGGTCCACCACCTGGTGCCTTGCGTGCCTGGGATCCACCAGTCTTCACTTTGCCAAGACCCCTCTCTGCCTGGCTGCCCAACTCCACCCCTCCTACCTGTCTGGATGAATATATCTACTTTAACTCTGTGATTGTCGGACTTCCATACAGTTCAATTTTCTGTTGGTACTGGTTGTTTTTGGTTCTAAATTGTTGCTGTCCTTATTTTAGTTGTGCGAGAAGACACAATGTGTCTACCTATGCCTCCATCTTGGTTGGAAGTCACCAGGTTTTTACATTTGTTTGAGCTATAAAGAGTGGTTTCATGGCCATGAAGACCCTGATACCTCCACATTTTAGGGCTCTGGTAAGTTCTATAGCCTCCTTTAAATCCCACAGTGCCATTTTGCAGTTTCCCAATACCTGGAAAGCAAGAATCTTTTATAATAGGTCTGTATTGTTGTGTATATTGGCAGCATGGGGGGAAATGGAGGGGTGGAGAAAGGTTGAATTTAGTCTTCAACTAAAGATTAGGGAGGAAAATAGCAAAGTAAGGCCTAAGAAAATATTATGAAGGGAATTTTACTATTAAGCACAGATATTAATGAAAGAGAAAACAAATAGCAGAATTGAACTAACAAAACCTATTTCTTTAAAAAGATTAATACACTCTAGTTGTAGGTAAAATGGAGTAAACACACTCTGCCTTATCTCTCACCCTGAATGCTTCTACAAAATTTGAACAGAATGCATGGAGCAGTTGTTAGAGGACTCTGAAAAGTAAATAGGAACAGGTGGATTGGGGAAAAAAGGTCAGAATTCTAAGTAGCATTCAACGGGTGGTAAATTTACTATTTTTCCCCTCTATGTCTCCCTGCTTGGTCCAAAGGAAATCTAAAACCCAGAAGTGGGTATTGGCATGGACAGAGAAAGCTCTATTTCAGTCTTAAGAGGCAAAAAGGGACCTCCTGGTAGCAAATGACACCTTAAACTCTAAAGGTACCCTGATCCCAAAAAGGTGCAGTAAACCCATGCTGCTTTTTTTCCCTCTTTATCATTCAGCCACTTGGCCCCAGATACAAGTGAGGTCATAGAAAGTGTGTAGCAGAGCAAGGTAAATAAACACCTAAATTTCTGGCTGGAAAACTGAAAAGGAGAACTCCAGGAAACCAGGCAGTCCTGGGGAGATCACAGAGAGGGAAGAGCTTGAGAAAGCAACCACATAAAGTTATTTGAGAATTTCTGGACAAACTCTCAAATTTTGCATGTGTGGATCTGATCCTAAGTAGCATATCAAAAACTTTGAGAATTAAACTAAGAGATAAACCACCATCCAGACCCCAGATGGGCCACTGGGTGGTACGCATGCAGGCCAGATCCAGATAGTGCTGTAAAGACTATGAAACTGATGTTAAAATCATAACTCACAGAAGGCTGGGTGGGACTTTTGGCCTAAACTCAACCAGGTCAACTGCCTACTAAAACAAAATACTGACATTCTCCATAGGATTTAAACAAGCCTCTGAATTTTATAACATCATATTCAAAATGTCAAGCATATAATCCAAAATTAGTCAGCATGCAAAGAAGCAGGAAAATCTTGATTCCCATGGAAAAAGAATGAACAGATGTCAACACCAAGATGACACAGATGTTGTAATTATCTGACAAAGACATTAAAGGAGCTATTATTAAAATACTCTAACAAGTAAGGGCAAACACTCTGAAAATGCATGGAAAGAGTAAATAACTTTCAGCAATGAAATAGGAGAATATATGAACATATATGAATAAATAACAAATTTAGAGCTGAAAAATACAATAATCAAAATTTAAAACTCCCAAGAAGGGCTAAATACAGAATGTAGATGACAGAGGAAAGAGTCAGTGAACTTAAAGATAAATCAATAGAAATTATCCAATCTGAAGGATAAAGAGAGAAGAGATTAAAACCTTATTTTCATTAATAAATTACTACTAATAATTACTAAGGTAATTTATTATTAGCAAATTAAAGGAGAGAAATATATAACCATCTCAAATGTTTAAAAAGCATTTGAGAAAATTCAATTATTCATGATTTTTAATGAAGCAAAACTCTGGGCAATATAAAATAATACTTATAATCTGAAAGAGTATTATCACTGAAAAATATTTATAAGACAGTAGAAACATCCTCAACATGGGAAGCAGGACAGATAAACTCAAAAACATGTTTACCAACATGAAAGCAAGCTAAATGAATATGTACTATATGAGCCAGTTTACATAACATCTAAAAGAATCAAACAATGCTCTGTATCATAAATATATGCACATGTGATAAAAGTTTCCAAGAATGTGTGGGAAAGATATACACTAATTCAGCGTGATGGTCATGTCTAGGAGAGAAGAGAAGAAGATGGGGAGGGGTACTTCCCCTCTACTACATTTTACTCATTAAGAAAAAGGAATTTAAGCAACATGCAAAGTTTACAGATACATTATTTCCTAAGCTTTTTTGTATGTTTTAATATTTAACACAAAAATAAAATTTTTAAAACCTAGGCTACTCTCTTCAGGAAATTAATTATTTTGTCATAAACATCAAAGCTTCGTTTCTCTCTTTCTTATTCTCCTCATCATTCACCAAAATTCTGTGTAGGCCTCAACTCCTCTGAAAAAATTCCCTGACCCCTCACTCTGTTTGCCTCTTCCCCCTTTCTCTGCACCCCCACTGGACTAGCATTCTTCTCTGTTATCATAGCTACTGTGTGATGTGTACTGGGCTGAACCACAAGAGATTGTTGCTGTTTTAGGTAAACAATGTTACATGGGTCAACCGATAATTACATTTACATATCTGCCTTTCCCACCAGACTCAGGGCCCCTTGAGTGCCCGTGCTGGATGCACTGCCTTGTGCAGAGGTGGCACATAGAGAGTGTCAATGGTCACTTGAATGGAAGTGATTCCATAAGAAAAGACATCTCACCCTGGCTGGCATAGCTCAGTAGATTGAGCATGGGCTGTGAACCAAAGTGTTGCAGGTTTGATTCCCAGTCAGGGAACATGCCTGGGTTGCAGGCTCTGACCCCCAGCAACCGCACATTGATGTTTCTCTCTCTCTCTCTCTATCTCCCTCCCTTCCCTCTCTAAAAATAAATAAATAAAATCTTGGAAAAAAAGAAAAGAAAAGACATCTCCTCTATGCCTCTCCTTCAGCCCCTTTCAGTGAATTCTAAAGAATAGGTGGATGGTATGAACATTTTCCAACCTATTTCAGCAAGAAGCTGTAGAGTGGTTATTGCTATGGTCTTTGCTTCTGGAGTGCCACCACGACAGGGACTAGAAGTAGAATACATGAGCAAAAAATTCACAAGAGCTGCTGAGCTGCATGGCAAAGGGATTCTTCAAAACTAAGGAGCCAGTGTATGCTGCAATAATTCATGAAGATGCACATTTAAATGGGCAAAAGACTTGAACAGACACTTCTCCAAGGAGGACATACAAAGGACCCAGAGACATATGAAAAGATGCTCAGCATCACTAGCCATCATGGAGAGATGCAAATTAAAACCACAGTGAGATACCACTTCACACCGATCAGAATGGCTATCATAAACAAATCAACAAACAACAAGTGTTGGAAAAGATATGGAGAAAAGGGAACCCTAGTGCACTGTTGTTGGGAATGTAGAGTGGTGCAGTTACTGTGGAAAACAGTATAGAATTTCCTCAGAAAACTAAAAATAGAACTGCCTTTTGACCCAACAATTCCACTGCTGGGATTATACCCTAAGAACCCTGAAACACCAATTCAAAAGAACCTATGCACCCCAATGTTCATAGCAGCACAATTTACAATAGCCAAGTGCTAGAAGCAACCCAAGTGCCCATCAGTAAATGGATGGATCAAAAAACTATGGTACATTTATAAAACGGAATTCTACGCAGCAGAAAGAATGAGCTCCTACCCTTTGCAGTAGCATGGATGGAACTGGAGAGCATTGTGCTAAATGAAACAAGCCAGGTGGTGAGGGACAAATACCATATGATCTCACCTTTAACTGGAACATAATCAACAAAAGAAAAAAGCAAACAAAATATAACCAGAGACATTGAAATTAAGAACAATCTAATAATAGCCAGAGGGGAGAGGAAGGGGGAGGGGGAGGGGACAGTGGGGGGAAGGGTTTTCAGGAACTACACTAAAGGACACATGGACAAAACCAAAGGGGAGGGTGGAAGCAAGGGAGGGAGGTGGGTTTGGCTGGGGTGGGGGGAGTGGCAGGGGGGTGGGAATGCAGACAACTGTAACTGAACAACAATAAAGTAATTTTAAAAAAAGATACACATTTATACATCTTTTCATTCATTCACTCACTTATTCATTTACTCAGAATTATATGCAACTTAACCAAATGTATCAGGAATTACCCAAGCATTCAAATATGAGGTGACACTTAAACTACCACTTTCAACTACCAGCACCATTGCCGGCCTGTAGCCTTCTGACATCTGCACAGAGAACTGAGCATAACCTTTCAACCCAGGCAATTCTGATTGCTGTTAGTGACAACCGGTTTCAGGAATGAGCCAATTGTGCTTGTTTTACAAAGGACCAAATGCTGGTCGGCTTGTCTCCTTTCTTTTGTTTCTGTGATAGGATTAGTACCACACTGCTGTTTGGATTGAGAGAAAATATTCTGATGAGGAAGAACATCACAAAATTTAAACACTACAATAAATTATTTTTAGTATATAGGATATTTGGAATCTTATTTAATAGCTTCAAAAGCTTGCAGCTGTGGCCAAAAATAGATGTGTACTATTCAAATTCCAAAGGGCTGTTTTATAATGAAAGTGGATTGAATTGTAGAAGGGGTTCTGACTACAATCCTTCCCTATGTCCTTGCTGAATATAGACTACAACATTCTTAAAATTTCAAGCAGGGAAACCTGCTCTGGTTACCTTGGTGATAAACAGGGAATAAAAATTACACATAATTGCTGCTGATGTCACTACTGCCATATTGTTTCCAAGGCTACAGATTGTCTCCAAATAATTGTAATGCTTTATGCATTGGAAGCCCACTCTGTAGGAAAGAGCTTAGTACTGCAGTTATTCTTTCTAAATCTATCTAATAAACGAGCCATAGCCTCTCAGGGACTTTGGATAATTATGGAGATAAATAGGTATTGAAAATGTCACTATTTTAACCTATTCCAGGCACACAAACATAATTTGAAAAATCTAATACATAGAAAAGTTTGTTTCCATTATACATAAGAAAATTCCTGTCTAAAATACATTTCCTCTAAATGCTGGCAGAGAAAGCAAATTGCAGAAATATATGTGTGTGTATACTGCATGAAAAATACTGAATAAGGTGCAGCTGTTGACAGTGGTACTCTCTGAGGGACAGTATTAAGGCAGGCTTTGATTCCCAAAGATATGTATTTGGATAATATCTGAATTTTTTTGCAGCCAGTATATATTACTACTTTATAATCAGACAAAACAGTACAGGTAAAAAAAAAAGTCCTGATCCCCAGCAGAGCTACCCTTAAATCACCAGCCTAAAATAAATGGTTTTCTAAGTTGAATGAATAGATAAAGCCATTTTGAAGGACACATTTCCCTCTGACCTGCTTTTCTGTATGAAAGCAGTGCCCAGTGAGTTCTTCATGCCGTCACACTCAGCCACAGTGCAGCTACCCGTATGTGCTACATTACGCAAAAATCAAGAATCTCTTAGAAAACCAGCAATTGAAGTATGCTGATTTAATAACTTTTTTTGCATTAGCTATAAATGTTGACTGCCCAAGAGACCGCCACAGACCAACTGATCAATGGAAAACTGCCATCAATTTTAACTTCTTGGGAAACCCAACTAACAGCAAAACATGCTTGAAATACACTTTAGTAATGATGTAATTAACAATAACAACCATTAGAATAGATTATGTGTGCTTCCAAAGCCATGAAACCTCCTGCTAAACCTAGGTTTCTAGGTGCAGCTGCAGCCCTGCATTTCAGATGCTCGCTTGACGAAGAGCAGGCAGAGCAGGGGCCTCTGTGCAGCCCTCTCTGGGCACTGCCCTGCCTGGCCACATGCTGCTTGGTGACACAGGTCTGGCACTGAAATGTCGGCAGGACATTTTCCACTATAGCAAAACAGAGCTAGTGCTCACTGTATCTTGGCCACCATTATTATGATCCAAAAAAATTATAAAGCAAAAAAAAGCCCCTGTGTATCACAGAGTCCTGATTCTTTTTCTGCTGGTGAAATTTACATAGGAAATTCCCACTACAAAATAGAATGAAGATCAAAGAATTATGTTTACAAGAAAGGTAACTGGCTATATTAGGAAGGCATTACATTATCTACCTGTGAAGAACTGAATACTAACTACTCCTACTTGCCTTTTTGAGGGTCTTTTTTGGTTCTAATAACAATTTAATGATTTATTTTTGTGTTTCCTGTAATTGGCCATGTACTGCCTACTCACACATTTACAAACTATTTCCAGCTGCAAACTGTACGATTAAGATAGCACGAATGTTAAGCTATAGGATTTTTTATATAAAATGTTTCCTTTTTTACCAATGTGGACTTTGGAAGCTCTTAGATAACCACAAGCATATGGATTGCTCTAGAAAGCTCTTTAGGGCATCACAAGACCAGAATTGATATACTTTGGGTTTTGTGAAGAAATAGTCTATAAATAACAGAGGGCCCTTTCATATTGCTACAGGGTTCTCTGCGTGACCCATTTATTTGCCATTTCAATAGCCCACAATAGGAACAGTTCATTGAGAAACTGAAACCCACACTGGTTTTCAAATCACCCACTCCTGACTTGGCTGGAAGTTTCTTTCCACAGCAGTGGGTATAGATGGGCAACCTATGCCAGCTCTTTGTGTGACTTTATTTGTCTAGAAAGACAGCCACCACCATTCTAGGAATAAAATTCATAAGTGACCTATGAATGATCCCTTCCAGGAGATGACACTGGCTAGCAAGGAAAAATAAGGAACTGAACCTGCAGTCCTGGCTCATTGAACAGAGGAGAGCAGCTTGGAATTTCTAAAGATTACAAGATTCTGCTGTTAAAAAATATAAGTGAGCCTTGAGCCATGTGGTTCAGTCGAGTATTATCCCAAAAACCAAAGGGTCACCAGCTCAATTCCCAGTCAGGGCACATGCCTGGGTTGCAGGTCAAGTACCCAGTTGGGGCACATACAAGAGGCAACCAATCAATGTTTCTCTCTCACATTCATGTTTCTCTCTCCCTCTCTTTCTTCCTCCTTTCCTCTGTCTCAAATAAGTAAATAAAAATAATGATAATAATGGAGAGTATTTAAATGTCCATGACCACTGTAACTATATGCAGAATCACTTAGGTGCTCACTTTTGTTTTCTCTGTGTTAACAAAATACAAACACTATTATTTAAGGTGAAAATTTATTCCTTCCCCAGAGAATGCCAGACAACAGGTTTAACCCATTTTTTGTTTTGTTTTCTGCACAGATTTTACTAGTTTTATGGTACGTGTGTTTTCTGCAAAGCATAAAACACTTCCTTAATAAAGAAACATGCCTCAGAAGTCAAAACAAAAGGCAGGAAAACCCTTCAAGCCTTGACAAGGAGCTTTCCTTACAAGCACCACAGGCTTATTTTTAAAATAAGCTAGTACTCAGCTAGTGTATGTGTTCTTTGGCATAAACATGTAGTTCAAGTGGCCTTAGCTCCACGTCTTTCTACAATAAAACAAAATAAAATGAATGCAACCACATAGTAGTCAAGACATACTACACACGAAGTACGTCATAGTAACAGTAATGATTCAATTAAGCCAAGTTCCAAAGCGAAGGTGTAGGAAAGAGATGAAAACACCTGGAAATTTTCGGCAAAAACTGACAGTAATGTGAGACATTTGCAATCCTCAGTATCTCATTGGATAGACTCTAAGACATTAAGAGGTCCTGAAATTTAAAAAACCTGTTTACTATATCTGATAAGGGGTTAATATCCAAAATATATTTTTAAAACTTATACAAATCAATAGCAAAAACAATCCAATTAAAAAATGATCTCAATATGTGAAGTCTGAAAAAAAAAAGATCAAGCTCATAGATACAGAGAACAGACTGGTGGTTGCCAGAGGTGGGAGCTGGGGGAGCAAAGTGAGTAAACAGGTCACAGGCACCCACTTTCAGTGATGAAATAAATAAGGCATGAGGGTGTCATGTGCAGCATTGTGACCAGAGTTAATAAATACTGTACTGAATATCTGAACATCGCTAAAAGAGTAACTCTTTAAAGTTCTGATCACAAGAAAAATATCTGTGACTACACATGGTGGCGGATGTTTACTAGCCTTACTATGGCAATCATTTCACAATGTGTACGGACATCGAATCCCTATGTTGTGCACCTGAAACTAATGTAATGTCAGATGTCAATTACACCTGAGTTAAAAAAGAAAAACACTTTTTCATTTTGTTTAAACCAGAATTTCCCAACTGCTTTTGAGCCTGGCAACTTTCCTAATTGCAATTGTTGTTTTCTTTCTTTTTTTTTTTTTTAAATGAACACTTGCCGAAGTGAGGTACTTAGGTACTTTTTTTTTTTAAAGATTTTATTTATTTATTTCTTGGAGAGGGAAGGGAGGGAGAAAGAGAGAGAGAGAAACATCAATGTGCAGTTGCTGGGGGTCATGGCCTGCAACCCAGGCACATACCCTGCCTGGGAATCAAACCTGCGACACTTTGGTTCACAGCCCAAGTTCAATCCACTGAGCTATGCCAGCCAGAGGTTGTTGTTATTTTCATTTAGCCTGTTTAAATACCCCATGAACCAGTGTTAAATCTGAGAGACTCTAGCTCAGGATAGTATAACTAATATTGCTTAAGGCTTGCAAATAAAACATTTATTTACTAGGCAAAATGTTAAGGTCTAGCAGAAGCTAGGAGCTAGGAGCTCAATTTATTTATCTTCCAATATAATCTTTCATTTCTATCACTACTCAAAACTAGAAAGTGGAGAAGTATTAGCATCTATTTTTTATAACATTTTGAATAATGTCAAACATGCTGAAAAGCAAAATCCCTATTATCCAATCATGGAAAAAATGGATAGTCTAGACATAAAAAGTGTTTAGATTATTTATTAGAAAATTAATGTTATGGAGAAATTGTTATCTGTCTTTTTAATTGATTCATCTTTGGGTCAAGTTTATAGAGTTATAATTTACTTTGGCAAAAACTCCCCCTTTGTAGGTATACAGTTCTGTGCATTTTTAAAACAATTTTTTTAAAGATTGATTGATTGATTTTTAGAGAGAGAAGGGAGGAAGAAAGACAGGGAGAGAAACACTGATGTGCGAGAGAGACTGATCAGTTGCCTCCCATATACACCCCAACCAGGGACCAAACCCGCAACCCAGGCATGTGCCCTGACTAGGAATTGAACTGGCATCTTTTCAGTTTGCAATATGCTCAACCAACAGAGCCACACTGGTCAGAGCAGTTCTGTGCATGTTGACAAACATATAGAGCCGTGTAATCACCACCAGAATCAAACAGAAAACATTCCCTTCACTCCAAACAGTTTCCTGGTGCCCCTTCAGAGTCAGTCCCCCTCCACTCTGTGCTATTCAGTTTTCGTTATACAGAATAATTAGGCATCTTAGTGCCTGTTGTTAGTTCATCCATTCAATATTTACTGAGTGCCTACTAACATCAGGCACTGTGCTATAAAGAACTGAGGATTCAAAGAGAAACCTTGTGCCTTCCCTCAAAAAGCCCCCAGAGATGGGCTAGTCAAAGCTCTCCTGGTTGCAATGAAGAAAAATCTGTTTCAAAAAGCTTCAGCAAAGGAGTTCTATTTAAGGCAATAGCACTCCAGTGAAGCTGAGAACACAAAATGAAATTCAGAAAAGGCCCCAAGTGAACTAGACTGGGAACAGGAAAGGCAAGATATTTGGATAGTATCCCTAAACTGTGTTGTCTCATCAACTCCTCAAGTGAACCCAGTTCTCTTTCCCCCTCTCTCTCCCAGTCTAGCTCTACTTATCCATGTTAATACAGGTCCAATGTGGCCATTCCAGCCCCAACTCTTTCCAACATTTTAACCCATACACTGCTATAGACTGAATGTTTTTGTTCCCCCAAAATGCATATGTTGAAACCTGATCCCCAATGTGTTAGCATGTAGACACAGGGCCTGTGGGAGGTGATTAGGTCATGAGAGCAGAACCTTCATGAATGGAATTAGTGCCCCAGTGAAAGGATTCCAGAGAGCTGCCCTATCCCTTCCTCTATGTGAGGGCGCAGCAAGAAGACTGCTGTCTAGGAACCAGTAACTGGGCTCTCACCAGATACTGAATCTATTGGCACCTTGAACTGGGATATCCTAGCCCCCAGAACTATGAGAGATAATTTCCTGCTGTTTATAAGCCATCCAATCTATAGCATTCTGTTATACCACCAATTGGAATGACACTCCATGTCTTAGTTAAAATTTCCAAGAAAGGAAACTGATGGGCCCAGGACCACTGTCTATGGCTTTCCCAGCTGCTCTTCCATTTAAAGTGGAGTCTCCAAGGCCTCTTATTACCACCCAAGGCCCAGGAGATTGGAGTTATTGCAAGGGTAGAAAATTCTTACTTCAGGAATAAGGCAATTATCACAAACAGTTATTAGACCAACCTTAAGATAAATACACGAGCCCAATCCTGCGAGATGGATTTGAAGAAGGCTTTACAGAGCAGGTGATGCACAAGCTGGGTTTTTAAGGATGGTCACTGTGTAGCTAGGGGCAGGGTCCAGGGGCAATGTGAGAGATGGAGTGAGAGCATAAGGAGATGGACATTCCAGGCTGAGGATACAGAACATGAAAAAAATGAGGAACCATGAAAAAGCACATTCTCCTTAGAGAGCCTAATTTGCTATGACTGGAGCACAGGCTGTGTTTGGGCAGTACCAAGATGTCACCAGGCTATCATCTAAAAGGGCCCAATGTTTCTGAAGACCTAAACCATATCCTGAGCCCTGCTAACTTACAGAAGCTGAAAAGGATTCCTGACTGCAAAGACCAAGGTGCTAAGCACAAAGACTGAGATGGTAAGGGGGCATCGTGTGTAAAGAGCGCCGTGTCCAACAGTGTCAAGTGGACAGGGGGATGCACTACACATGCCTGAAAGAATGCAGTCACTCCACACCACAGCCTGTAAATACAGAAGGCTCCTTCCCAGGGGAGGAGAAGCTGCCATGTAGAGTATGAGCCCACCCTCCTCCATGCCTTGATCAAAGAATAAAGTTTCTGCTTTGCTTTGCTGAACTTAGACTCATTCTATTGGAACAAATGGCACTGGGCAGAAGGACATTGGTTTGGGTCCCTGACTCAGAAGGGTCGGTAACAAAGAGAAAGCAGGTAGGAACTAGAATATGAAGGGCCGTATAGACTATAGCAGGAGATCTGAACTACATCCTATGGGCAACCATGGGTCATTCAGAGATTTAAAGCAAGAGGAAGAACCTAGGCTTGTGGGGATGATATACAGCAAGGGCCCAAGGTGCCAGAATTCTCAGATCCCTCCCTTTTCCTCCAGTTCCCAAGCAAGTAATGCAGAAGGTTCACTTTGGGCAAAGTCACTCTGTTAATTATCAGTGAGATTGTTGACTCCAACCCCCTGGATGGTTATTGGGTGAGATGGGCAAGACTACAGAGAGCTGAGTGGACTCCTGTTGCCTTGGCTCCAGGCAGTCCTCAGTCCTACCCCAAGGTTGGCAGTGACCAGTTGCGGAGCTGAGGGACAGCAGCCAGGCAGTGGTAGAAGTCTTGGAAAGGAGCCAAGGAAAAATGGCCCGTCCTGATGTTCTCAAGCCATAAGGAACACCAGAATTGCCTGCAGGGCTTGTTAAAACTCGGATGACTGGGCCTCACCCTCAAAGTTTCTGATTCAGTAGTCCTGGGGTAGAGCCTCAGAACTTGCATTTGTAACTTGCTCCCAAGTGATGCTGATGCTACTGGTTTTGAAAACCATTTGGGTAGCCTCATTCCTTGGGCCAAGTCAGAAATGAAGTGTTCTCTTTCGTGCTCATTCAGAAACAGTGGCAAGTCACTTGTGCTCAGGGCATTAAGATAAAATGTAGAAAAATCACAGTACCTCCCCCATCAGCTGGCATTAGCAAGGTTCCTAGACACAGAGAACCATTTCCACATTGTTGTATACTGTA
The DNA here is from genome assembly GCF_004126475.2 of Phyllostomus discolor. Lineage (NCBI taxonomy): Eukaryota > Metazoa > Chordata > Mammalia > Chiroptera > Phyllostomidae > Phyllostomus > Phyllostomus discolor. Next base: position 52,555,502 of record NC_040906.2, read on the forward strand.
ACCTGGGTGCACACAGGCCATTCAAAATTTTTAGTCCCCACTCCTAATTCTGGGGCTACATTCAGAGCAACTTGAGAACAAAAGCCATTTATTTTAAGGTTGCTTTCCAAATCCACTGTAGTAGTATCAGCGTCTGTGCCGGGCATAGAGCAAGAACTTTGTGGTCAAAGTTCTCATTTTGACTCAGCAGTTCTCACAGTTTCTCAGTAAGACCAGACCAGTAGAATGGACACACCACGGCCAGGGTCTTATCGTTAGGCCATGTTGTGTTCCACCCGTGGCCCGACCTGACATGAGCAGAAGCAGCCGACGAAGAAGGTTAAAAGTACCGAGCACTGAAGTACCAACTTCAAGAGGCCACGCCCCTTCATAATTTAGGCCCTTCTGTTGGGGATTTGAAAATATATCCTACACAGATGACATGTTAACAGGATCATTTCATGGTTCAGTGTCCTCTCAGTGTGATTTATCTGTATCTGTAGGCACTGGAGGCCCCCTATTTGGAAGATTTATGTGCTACCTATACAATTTTATATTTTTTGAAAGAAAATGTGTGCATTGAGAAACAAAGTGATAATATTTATTATCATTCCAATTAGAGGCTTCAGAGCTAAAGCAAGCTCACCACTTCTATATTCCCTGTACCTTACCCACCCCTTTCTTTACCCCATTAACAAACATTAAAATATGTAATACTTTAAGGAAAAAAGGAAGAGGTCCTTCTCACTTTTAAATCATTTGAACCTTTTTTCATGAGTTTATGTCCATTCAAATATTTATAGTAACAAGGACCATACTGTACGTAATAGCCTGCAATTTGACTTTTTCCCATTGAACACTGAGGTTTGGAATAGTTGTTCTCAAAGTGTGGACCTCTGCCTAGCAGCATCATATTCACCTGAACTTGTTTAGAAATTCTTCCAGTCCTGCCCCCACCAGACCTGATTCAGAAACTCTGGGGGCAGGGCCCAGCAGATTGTGTTTTAAGGAGTCCTGTGGATGATTCTAATCACACTGAAGTTTAATAATTTCTGTTTTCAAAGACTTTCCTGCTCATGACATATAGATTTATACATCCTGTTAAATGAATATATGTTATTTCATAGAATGTATATATCTTGGTTGTTTAGCCGTTCCCCTACTGACGGTTTTTCCTAAGACAAAAATTGCCATGAACATTCTGGCGCATCCACCTCAATGACTTATCTGATGAGTCTACAGATGAATTCCTAAGAGTGGAATTGCTGCACCCAAGAGGTTTTCTTTCCCTTCAGATTTTGATAGGCACTAACAAATTGCCCTCCAAAGGCTTCACCAATATTCCCACCCAGAATGGTAATGCTCCCCCACCCACACTCTCACCAACACTTATAATTAGCAATCTTTCCCACTTTTACCAATCTAGTAAGTGATAGAATGTAGAAAAATAACAGTGGCATAGTAAAAAATGGCATAGCAAAAACCACATGTTACTTGGGGGTAGAAGTTGGGGCAAGCACAGATTTTATAACAGGTAAAAGGTGAAAACCATGTACACTCAAAATTACCTTTGAATATCTCTTAGGACTATGCTATTTTGGAAACCTATCTTACCTACTCACTCTAAATAAGGACAACGGAGCCAACTTTTTTCGTAGACTATCTCTGAAACGTTTGGGGGGCATTGCCATACAAAAAGTACACATCTCTAAACACCAGACTCAATTCGGGCGTGGTAGGAATCGCTCACATTAAGAACACGCCTGTGAGACGTGTGACCACCTGAGCAAACAGCAAGTCCCGGCTTGCGTCTCCCCCGCACCTGGGCGGAACTGTCCCATCCCAGTTCCTCAACTGAGCTGGATCCAGGTAACTCAGGTGCCCCTGTGAAGCTGCTCAACTGTGTCCCATTATTTTACTTCCTATTTTCTTGATTTCTATGTATAGTGATTTGAACAGTTTGAGCACCTTCTCATATTTTCAATGACTATTTATATTTCTTCTGCGGAATGTCAATTGCTATCCTTTTGCTCTTTTGTTCAATTGGACTATCTTTTACTTACTTAATTGAAGGGGTTCTTTATATAGTATCAATATTAACTTTTATCTGTCACATGTGCTGCAAATATTTTCTTTCCATCTGAGTATTGCTCAGCTGTAGTCCTTCATACTTGTGCAATCACATCCTTTAATTGTTTCCTATGTCTCTGCAACCAGAAGACTGTAAGACTAAAGAGCAGGGAATGTGTCTACATTTTTAAATGTATCTCCTCATCCTCTACAGTAAGCAAGTTTGTAGTAGAGTTACAAATAGGCAAAAATGTTCAATAAATTGAATGAATGACTATAAAGAAAAGCAAAGGTTTAAGCACATGACCCTATATCACTCAATATTTAATTCAATATCTGAGCAGTTGCCATCAGGATTCCTTTGTTCAATCACCTTGTCCTCTGTTTTAGACTTTTATCATTAAAAGAAGCTTTTTTTATTATTATTATTTTAAATTGCTGTTCAGGTGCAGTTTTCTGCTTCCCCCCCCCACACCAGCCCAAGGCCCCAGCCCTCCCCAACTCCCTCCCGTTTCCCCCCACTCCGGTTATTGTCCATGTGTCTTTTATCATTGTTCCTGCAAACCCTTCACCCTTTTCCCCCATTATCTCCTCCCCTCTCCCCTCTGGTCACTGGCAGCCTGTTCTCGATTTCAGTGTCTTTGGTTAAGAGCAGCATAGGACTATTTAGAGTTCTTATTGCCTTCCTTTAATTTCTGACTCCATGGATGACAATCTGTCATGAACTAAGAGGTGTGAACCCCTGCAGATCCCTAGTTACCATAGAACTGGAACCTCCCCCCCTCGTCTGTGGCAGTCCTTTCACTCCCCCACTTGACAAAGGAAAAGGGTGATAAATACACTTCTATGCACAAAGTTCTTGTTGTTGTTTTTTTTTTAACCCCAAAACCACTAAGAAATAGATAAGCCATAGAAAGGATTACTTCAGAGTATCCTAAAACAAGTCATGGTTAGTCTATGGCAGTGGTGTCAAACTCATTTTCACCATGGGCCACATCAGCCTCACAGTTGCTTTCAAAGGGCCTCATGTAATTTCAATTCCTTAACAGTTAAGGAGTAGTTACATTTATACAGTCCTAAAATTATTTTGGCCCTTTGAAGGCAACCGCAAGGCTGATTGGTCAGTTATTTAGAAATTCATTTTTTTTTAACTCAGAGAAAAAAAACAGAAAGTGACATGGATTAAAGTGAGTTTAAAAATTAAAATTGCCCTGGCTGGCGTAGCTCAGTGGATTGAGCGCGGGCTGGGAACCAAAGTGTCCCAGGTTCGATTCCCAGCAAGGGTACATGCCTGGGTTGCAGGCCATAACCCCCAGCAACCGCACACTGATGTTTCTCTCTCTCTCTCTCTCTCTCTCTCTCTCTCTCTCTCTCTCTCTCCCCCTCCCTTCCCTCTCTAAAAATAAATAAATAAATAAAATATTTTAAAAAATAAAATTATATGTTTTATTGACTTTAGATGTGTTTTCTTTCATAGTCAAGGTGGATATTTAGTCCATTACTTTAGAAAATTCAAAAATTTAATCCTGTATTAGGCCAAGTCACCAGAGACATATACATATAGCCTGTGTTGTTTTATTCATTTCAACTGAATTTTTTATAGTCACATATGATTCATTGATATATGTCTCTCTACATTGAAACAGTATTGTTGGTTTTACCATAAAGATGATAGTGAAAACATTATTTATTACCCATCCTGAGCACATTCCTTGTTTTCCTTGCAGCATTCTTCTGAATGCTGCAACTCATGTAACTGATTTTTATTTCACTCTTTGCCTTGGCAGCTAGGAAGCTCAGAAACAAATGTGTGGTCTTTGGATAAATAAGAAAGTATGGTGTGCATTTTGCTTATCAACCTCCCCTTAGCTTAATCTTTTTCCTATCCTTGTTTCCTAGTTGGTGCAAAATTCCTTCTCTCGTGTGTTTCCAAGCTGTTGCACAGTATGTGTTTGTACATGCCCTTAAATACTTTTAGAAGAAACCGAGTGACAAAGAGATGGATACCTAATTAGAGAGAAGAGAGAAATCAAGGTGAGGAAGTGGAAGCTGAAAGTAAGCCCTCACTAGCCCAGGGCATTACTTGGGCTATAGTTTAAGTGACTAAAGTCCTTTAACTCCCTATCTCTGCCTACCTGGAAGTTCTTGGCTGGCCATGTCTCTGACCCGACAGCTCCTTCACTTGGTGTCCTGGCCCCTGCCTGAGCTGACCTTCACTGCCCTCTGCTATGACTGCTCACACTTCGGCACGGGCCCCTGACTGTGTTCGTAATAACTCTGATTTGCTGTTTTTGGCCACAGCCATGCTATAATTATTCCCAAATTTACATATAATGTAGACTTTTATCACATTTACCTTCCAAATTACACTGAAAAGTGCTTTCTTTTAGAATCTTTTTGGAATACATAAACCTTTTCAGAGTTTTAGAGTCTCCAGTGGTGTTAATTTTTTTGAAAGATTCAGACTGCTCTGAAATTAAGGCCAAGACTTCAAAATCTAGAGGAACTACATATTCCTGAAGTGTCTGTCTCCAGCTAGAGAAAAACCTTGGTAGCTGAGGAGGCTAGAATATTTAAATGAAGAGATGGGAGGCTATTGAGAAAAGAAGTTCCAACAGCTTTCTCATCCGTAATCACAGCATTCTAAATAGGAATCCTTAAAATCCTAAGAAGCCTTTTAAAACCTTGCCCTCATCAATTATCTCCTCTCACAAATCTCCATTTTCCACCTCTCCACTTGCCCTTCTGCCTGACCTGATCTTCCCACGCGACAGCCCCTTTCACTTTGGTTCCCCTTTTACCACCAAGCTGTGCTCTTGCCCCAAAATCCACTTACAGCTTAACTTTTGCCGCTGCCCTTTGCTCCTCACCCAGCTACCACTCTCTTCCAAAACCAGGCAGTCACCAAAGGTCTGTTAATGTCAAACCCAACAAACATTCTCTTCCCAATTTTCACTGTGTTTATCCTTTAAGTATGTGAGATATTAGTAATAACAGTGGCTACTATTTATTGAACACTCGCTATGGGCCAGGACACTTTGCCATATCATCTCTTTATCTCAGAACACACAACGTTGATAGTACCTCAGCCAAGAGAGTTCACAGAACTCACCCCAAATCACACAGCCAGCCCAAGGCAGAGGCAGGATTCAAATCCAGGAATGTCTGTGTAATGGATTAGAGATGGCTGCACTCCTTCCCTGGAGAGGTGGAGTCTATTTTCCTCCCCTTCAGTGTGGGCTCCATGATTTGTTCTGAGTAGTAAAATGTGGCAGCGGTGACACGTGTAACTTCCATGGCTGGGCCTCACAGAGATCTGCAGCTCTGCTTTCATGCACTGAGAAGCCAGCCGCCCTGTAGGAAATCCATCCCACCGGACAGCACCTGCTGTGGGGAAGTCAGGTGGGGGGAGGCGCCCACATAGGAGCCCAGGGACATGTAGGCGAAGACTTCTTAGACCTCCCAGCCCGGCCACCTGCTAGCTGAGTGCAGCAGCTGAGCTCATGCTCCAGCTGAACCATCGGCCCAAGCCCTGCCTGAATTCCTGACTGACAGAATCATGATAAACCGTAAGTTGTCATTTAAGCCACTAAGCATCCGCAGCCACTGAGTGTTAGGGTTGTTTGACCCAGCAATAAACAACCAAAACATCCGATTCTAAAAGCCTATGCCACTTGGCCTCTCTAATTTTCACTGTCCCCTCCCTACTTTTCAGCAAACCATTATGTCCTTCTATATTTTCAGACTTATTTCATGAAACACTTATCCTTAGTTACCTCAAAATCACTTTTTATTTTTTAGAAAGTTTCAAGTACGTAGTACACATACAACTTGGTTGTAGGTGCTATGACATATAAAGATTCAGAAAATTGCAGTCCCAGCCCTCAAAGGCCCTTACATTCCAATAGGAGAGATAATCAAATACACAAATGGCCTCAAATTCACAAAGGTGTGAGCAAAGATGAATGGTGGAGTGAGCTTTCACATGCTCACCTTTCCTTCCTCCCATTACTCCCTTTGTTCACCTTTACTCTGTTGTGGAGAGCAGGATCAAGAAAATGGCACTGGCCCAATTAAGATAGCAAAAAGTATATTTAAAAAAGTGGAGTCACTTATGTCAACTAAAATGGCTGTCAGTCAGCAATGATGCTTTGGTTCAGGAGGAAAATTATGTAAGTCAGAATAAACGCATCTGTCAAGGAGATATACCTGCCCGTGTGGTCAGAGCAGACATACCTGGCAAGGAGACACATGTAAGATATCTGCACTTGTGGTCAGCGTAGCTGTGTCTGCAGAGCAGGACCACCCACAGATAGGCCCCTGAAGAAATTCCACACTTACCAGCATGGATGCAGATAAATTTATCGAAAAGACCCAGAAGGGTGCAATACACCACTTTCAAGGTATAACTAAGGTGGGCTCCAGGCCACTGCTGAGACAGCCAAGCTCCACACACCAGAGCGCTGCTCCACGCCACACTGATCTCCCTTGGCATCAGCCACCGGAGGCTCTGCCCTGCTAGACTGCCCTGCGGCCCACCTGGCTCCAAAGACCCTTCTTGGCATGGCGCTGACAAGTCCCTTGCCCACTGTGCTGTCTCCCAGACCTGCAGACTGAGACTCTGAGACTTAGAGTCATTATTCCCCATTGATTGTGGTGTGTGTGTTATAGTCCTCTTAGATTGTTAGAGTGTGAGTAGGATATTAATATGTGTTGATGTTCTACTTTGAGTGAACCTGCATTCAATAAAAGCTGAGTGAATAGCATAGTCACTGTGTGTGACTCTTGCCTCTTCTTTGGTGCTGGGCTGCTCAGCAGGCAGCTAGCCCAGCAGTTGCCTGGATGACTTATAGGAAAGACTATATCATGAATATACTCTCATGACATTTGTCTCTAGAGGTATCTTTCTGAAACAGGTAGAATTCTTGTTACTGTTTTCCTCCAAAAGGGCTCATGGCTTTGGTTCTCTAGAGTACCCCCAAAAGAGTCTGTTTGGCCATCAAAAACCTTGGCACTCTGTTCTCAAGGTAACTTTCTAGTCCCATCTCTCACCCCTGCCACTTCTGACCTGGCCCCACTGTTGCACAGCTTTTCCCGGGCTTGTGCTCTCACTGTGTTCTGAAGTACCACCTCATCCATCGGACTGGCTCAGCTCAAATAAGGTGTAAATCCAGGCCTTCCTGGATCTCCTTGGTTGAAGTTAATCATTTCTCCTTTTATATCTCCACAACCCTTTACACCCTCATTCCTTTCTGCCTTATGTGTGCACCTTGTTACATAAGGGAGTTTCTGATTGATCAGGAACTCCTAAGGGCAGAAGCTGTGCTTGGCTGAGCAATCCTTCAGGTTTGAGCAATCCTTCATACATTGTAGGTTCTTATACTTTCATATTCAATTAATGTTGTCCTATATTCTAATTCCAGTTATCCTAAACACTTATATATTTAATTTTGATATTTGATTAAACCTGACCAATCTATATTATTCTTAGACATTTGTAACTTCAACCCAAAAGATACAGATTAAATCATTTTAATCTGTATCTTTTAGCATTGAATCATGCTAAATATAGCATCATTCATTTCCCTAGAACATATTTTTCATATTGCATATACTTCATAATGAAAGACCACATTGTATGTGAATGTGTTACACACACCATTGTCTTATGCACACACACTGGCAGGCTCCTTCTTATAACACTTACATGTGCAAATGATCACTGAAACTTGGAAACTGTATTATCTTCTCCAGCTTCCATCACATTTTTCTTCTCTTTTTAAAGCAAACATCACAGAAGAGTTGTCTATAATCACTATTTCAATTTCCCTCTCTTTTAAAAATATTTTACTTTGTAATATATCACATACAATCTAACAATAGTGTAACCATCACCCAGGTCAAGAAACAGAATATTGCTAGCACCCAGACTCCATTCCAATTTGGTTTTTATCCCCATAGCTCCATCAAAATAGCTCTTGATGGAGTCACCAATTTCCTCCATTTCTCCAGGTCCAAAAGTTCTCAATCTTCATCTTACTTGACTCATGAGCATTTGATAAAGTTGATAATTCTCTCTCTCTCAACCTTTCCTTCTTTGGTTTACCACCCTCTATTTTAGTTCTCTTGCCTCAACAGCCACACCTTCTCAAATTCCTCTCCTGGTTTCTCCTCATCTTTCCCATCTGTAAATGTGTGAGTAGCCTTTAGAAAAGGTAGGTAACATCTTACCTTTTATTCTACACCTACTGCTCAGGTAAAGTCTCCTAGACTCATATGAAATATATCATGTATATTCTGATAACCCCCACATTTATGTCTCCAGTCCTGACGTCTCTGTGGAATCCAGACCCCTGTGTCTCACTGTCTACTCCATATCTCTACTTGAGTGACGGGTTTGCATTTCAAACCTAATGTGTGAAATAAAACTCTTGATGCCTGCCCACCCCAAGTCATCTCCTCCCACAACCACCCCATGCCTTGGAAAGTGGCAACTCCTGCTTTCCAGTTTCTCCAGCCAACAATTTTGAGATTTTCACTCTGTCCGCTCTTTCTTTCATGCCCTACATCCTTCAGCAACTCTATCATCTCTACTTCTAACCAACTACTTCTACTTCCAACTACTTCATAACCCAACTACTTCTTACCATTCTACCTTTATCCTAGCTTCCACTCTCCATTACCTGGATTAGTGCAGGAAAGAGCCTTACTTTGTGTCTCTGCCTCTACTCCTACCTCCCCTCACCCATCCTATCCCCTAAGATTCCATTCTCCATGACACTTCTCTACTCCAAACTGTCATGGCTTTCCATCGCACTTGTGGAAAAATCCAAAATCATTACAGTGTGTGCAATCTTACATGGTGTGTCCTCAGAGCACTCTCTCTTTGCCATTAGCTCCTACACCTCTCTCCCTTTCTTCCACTGTGCTCCAGCTGTCTTGGTTTCCCTGCTATTTCTATAATGTGCTTGCCTCCTTGTCACCCCAGGGCCTTTCCCCTTTTCCCCTAAGGCATGGCTTGCTTCCTCACTCCTTTTAGACTCTACCCTTTACCTTATCCAGAGAAGTCTTCTCTCAGTGTTACAGGGTGCAGCCAAGGGGGGGGGGGGGGGGGCCCAAATAGGCATTTGAAATGGGGTCCAGAACTTAAGGTGTCCAGGAGATTTTAAGATGTCTCCATCTCCCCCCCACCCCAGGGTGTGGGTTGGGGGAAGGGACAAATGGAGCAGGGCCATTGAGAGCTGTTTAGCATAGCAACAGCCTTGTAGCTAAGCTCTGGCTTGTCGTTTGGCATATCTATAACCTTTGACTGGTTGCATAGATATGTTAAGTAGCTGTGATGGAAGTAACTTCCCCACCCAGAAGTAACTTCCCCACCCAGGTGTAAATGGGGGGGTGGGTCCCCTGAGTTACAGAGCCTGCGTGGGAGCTCAGAGAGGATTGGCTCCAGGACAAGGGGCCACACCTGCCCAGACTCATGATGGCAGCCCAGTAAAGCTGGAAGGATACGAGTTCTGGCATGTGAAGCCGAGTGTGGGAGGAGTTGGAAATGAGGCTGCAGAGGAAGATTGGCCACGGGGATTTAAAACCCAGATTTGGCGGCCATTGAGAGAGGGAGAACTATACTGCTTTAAGAAGGAGAAGCATGTTGCTTTAGGAAGAGAGCCATGCGCTGCCCTGAGAAGAAGAACCATGTGCAGCCATTGGAGGAGAACCATGCTGCTTTAGGGAAGAGAAGCACGCGGACTTGACAGAGTGTAGACTCCTGCAGCGCTGAGGAGAGACCACGTGGCCTGGCAGAGTGGGGCCCCCCCGCAGCTTTAGAAGGGGGAACCACCACCTGGTTTTAGCAGAGATCCCGGTGACTCAGCGGAGGGTGCCGGGAACCCAGGGAGGTCTCCCAGTTGAGATCGAGTACTAACTGGGAAGAACCAGAGGACTGCCTAAGCCATGGACTTCTATTCCTTTCCTGAGATACGGTACTCTGGACTGGGCAAAGGGGGAAGGAAGGAAGGACTGTGTGTTTGTGGGTGTTTCAAGGGACTTTGGGATTTTGTAAAGACATTAGGTCACTACTTCAAGTTGGTATAGCATTAAATAAACGTTTCCTTTCCTTTTCACAAATCTCTGGCATTGAGAGACATCTTTCCTCTGGCGGCAGACATAACGGACCCGGGGCCTTCTTTCAATAATAGTATATCATCCCAGGCCCCCCTTGTTGTGTTCTGTAACATCAGCACCTTATACAGGGTGGGGCAAAAGCACCTTACACAGTTGTGAGTACTTGAAACACAGAGTTTATTCTTGTATTATTACCTATTAATTATTGTATTATTTTCCAAACAAACAACTGTAAACATACTTTTGCCTCACACTGTATAACAGTAAATCCTACCCCAGCTGTCACTATTACCCTTATCTCACTTTATTATAAAAAAGTACAAAAATCTGGCCATTGTTAATATAATAAGAATGGTTTGCATGACATTGATGAACCTGACATCCAAGGAGAGTGGACTGACATGCACATGCATGAACAATGAAAACTTCACTGTACTGCTCTGGCTGGCATAGCTCAGTGGATTGAGCACGGGCTGCGAACCAAAGCATCGCAGGTTCAATTCCCAGTCAGGGCACATGCCTGGGTTACAGGCCACAGCCCCCAGCAACCGCACATTGATGTTTTTCTCTCTCTCTCTTTCTCCCTCCCTTCCCTCTCTAAAAATAAATAAAAATCTTTAAAAAAAAAACTTCACTGGACTAGCCAGTGGGGGAGATAGGGGCCAATGAGTGAGCATGTGTACTGTGCGGCCATCACATTCAAAATGACTGAGTGAGTAGAGCAATAAATCCACATCAAATTTTGTGTTAAACTTGAACATTCATCCACAGAAAGTATTTGGATGATTCAGAAGTCCTCCCTGTTGGGAACCGCCCTGACTGGTATCAGGAGCTGAAACCCCCGCCTAGGCTAAGGCTAAGGGAACGCCCTTGGAACCGTAAGCCAGCAAGGAGACAAAAGCTTATCTTCCTGGCAGGAATGCTGCTTCTGCTGCTTTATTCATAACTGAACCCCCAAAAGCTTGGTCGGTTAGCCAAACACAGGTAAGATTCCCCAAGCGGGGAACGACCTAAGACAGGCACGATCACTTTGGGAGGCCCCCCAAAAGAAGGACTTGGGGGGCTGCAGCAAAAGGGGGTGATGGACCCTCGCTCCTTGGTTTTGACATAGCCTGAGTTCTCATCATCTGGGAGAAAATTTCCTTATTACCTTAGTTCCCTTGCTCCAACTAAGCCTGAAACAATGACAGGGTGGTGTAGCTCTGTGCTGAAAAGGGTGGATTCCCCAGGTGATCAGGCCTAAGAAAGAATATGTAAATTACTATGAAACCTTCTTTGTTTAGAATGCTCTCAGTTGAATGAGAGGGGTCCAAGGAGGAAGTTAGTTGGTTCCTCAAAGTCTTACAGCTCTTTGACCCCAACTCAATAGACCAGCAGAGTTCCTTGTTTTCTATAGTTCCTTACTTCCCCTGATAAGTACTGTACTTTACCTGAATTATTATGCAAAATGAGCCTAATAAAAGCCGGTATGGACTGTAAATCGGCGTGCTCCTTACTAGAAGGGGTGGCCATTTTGTCCCTACTTCTCCACAGAAACTAGTTTGTCTCTGTGCATGTTTTTTTCTCGCGTGGTTTTCGACGAGCCATCCACAGCGTTCCGTGATCACTGCTGGCTGGTGACCCACGCAACACCTCCCCATGGGCAACTGGTGATTGGTAGCTTCCTCACAACAACGTGCCTACTCCTGCATCACATCTTATGCAGAGTTTTTTCACAAAACATCAAATCACCTAGGTGACTCAGCCCCCCTTCAACCCAGATTTGGTGCCATGTGACTCCTGGTTTTTCCCAAAACTAAAATCACCTTTGAAAAGGAAGAGATTTCAGACTGTTAATGAGATTCAGGAAAATATGATGGGGCAGTTGATGGAGATTGGGAAAACTGTGTGAGGTCCCAAGGTGCCTACTCTGAAGGTGACTGAGGTGTCATTGTCCTATGTACAATGTTTCTTGTATCTTATATCTTCTTCAATAAATGTCTTTATTTATCACAGTACATGGCTGGATACCTTCTGAACAGACCTCATATATTCTGTTTGTTTATTATTTCTCTCCCCCTCTAAGGCTCCATGAGAGCAGGGAATTTGTTTTGTTCACTGCTGTGCCTGATACAGTGCCTGATCACAATGTATGCTTGATATTTACCTAAAGATTGAGCAAATTGATTCCCCGCATCAATTTATAGTCCATTTGTAAAGTAGGTCACTACTCACACACATGCTCCTAAAGAACTAAAATAGTTTTAATTAGGAAACTCTTACATTTTGCCAAACTCATTTGGCAAACTTTTTTGCCCTGGGGTAATTCTTTCCTTTTTTATAATTTTGTCCTAGGTGCACTGATTTTTTAACCCCTTTCCAGTTTAAGAACATATCACTACTAAGGCCATGAACTATTTCTTTGATATACATATTTAGATACAGTTGGTTATTTTTTCCTTTTTAGTGGACACAGAAATGCCAACATGTAAATTTTGGGAAGAAAAGTAAGGTGGATTCAGAAGGAGACTATGATCTCCAAGAAAGCGCATCATCATCAAGGCAAAGATGCAATGCACATTCCATTTGTTCCTTTGAAGTCACTGGGAGAATGGTGGGAAGAATGCCAGACCTAGGTGGACCATCAAGGCAGGACCAACACCAAATCTAGTGACAAGGATACAAGCCAATTTCCCTACATTCACCCCTCCTGGTCTTGAAGTTGAACTTAGCAGTCAGAATGTGTGGGACTGGACACAGCTATACCTCTCTCTCTCTCCCTCTCTCTCTCTCTCTCTCTCTCCCTCTCTCTCTCTCCCCCCTTCTTAAATTTTTACTAAATTTATTGGGGTGACATTAGTTAATAAAATTATATGTTTCAGGCATACAATTCTATAATATATCATCTATATATTGTATATTCACCACCCCAAGATATGTCTCCTTCTGTCACATTTATTAGCTATATCACCTAGGGAAACTTACTCCCAGCCTCTGAGCTTCCTCCTCTGTTTACAGCTGCAATGTATTATATCAGTGGTTTTAAACCTTTTGGGTCTTGGAACCCTTTCAGAGCTATGGACCATTGAATTAGTTTCCTAGGACTACCATAACAAAGTACCACAAAGTAGATGGCTTACAATAACAGAAATTTCTTGCCTCAGAATTCTGGAGGCTAGAAGCCCAAAGTCATGGTGTCAGTAGAGCCATGCAGCCTCTGAAGCCTGTAAAGGAAGGATTCCTCCTTGTCCCTTCCAGCCCCAGATGACTCTTGGTTTATCAGCATAAATGCAACCTTCACTTCACACAGTGTTCTCCCTATGTCTCAGACTGACTTCCCTCTATATATGTGTCTCTGTGTCTTAATTATCCTAGCTCCTCTTTGTAGGGACATCAGTCATTCTGGATTAGGACCCACTGAAATGACCACATTTTAACTTCATTACCTCTGTTTCCAAATAGGGTCACATTCTGAGGTAGCAGGGTTAGGACTTCAACATACCTTTGTAAAGGAATACAATTCGACCTATAACAAACATTGTCCTAAAAATGGTACATTTTGTATCCAGTCTTGGGGGTTTACAGACCCCTCAAGGCTCATCCCCTGTCACAAATTAGCTTTTATGAACTGTGCATCTTGGGGAAAAGGATAAGTCTTTTGAGCCCTGAATCCTCAACTCTAAAATGACCTAAAATGTTGCAGTGAAGATTCAAAAACATGACATTTAATACGGTAATGTAATAGTGAAAGTATGAACAATTATAAAAGAACTATTTACAATGCCTGAACTAGGGCCCAAAGCTACTGGTTTAGGCCAGTGGTCCCAAAATTTTATTTGATTGCACATTTTATCAATAAGAAAAAATTTTTAGTAAGAAATTTTTAAGGGTAACTTCTAGTAATAATTTCCTTTCTTATCAATTGTATACAAGTATTATTAAATTAAAAATAAACAAATAAAATGAAATAAATGATATTTTAACAGTATGCTAAAACATTTGGCAATTAGATTGTTGAAGTTTGATGGTGCCACAATAATAGCTTCCTGCACAATATACACTAAGGAAGGGGTTCATCATTAACAGTGGTGGTTATAAAGCCACAGTTCAGATAGTCTTTGTGGCAATTTTGATTTTTAAAAAATGATTTCTTGGCAGATCTAATTAGCTTGTTGTTTTTAACCTCACATGGCTAATGGAGAGCTTGTCCTAAAAGGAGAGATGCCATCCTCTCAGCCACATTTTCTGCTGCTCACTTGTGCTTACATTGGTAGAATTAGATTCCAAGGGGTGTTTTTTGTTGTTTTTTGGGTTTTTTTAGAAATCTTTTAGAGCCACTTGTCACTTTGTGAAGTTGTATTTAGTTGAGACTGGGTGGCATTTGCCATGTAACCACTTAAGAAGGCACTCTTTAATTTCAGTGCTTTCCAGGAATCTAAAATCAATCCCACAAGCATAGCCTCCTCAGCTCCCTTGGCTGTGGAGCTCCCTGTGATTCACCTGCGATCAAACCAGACAGGACCACTCAAATTTCATAGTGAGTGAAGGCACCAATGTCAATATTTATACTTAGTAGCAGGAAAGCATAACTTGTTTCTTGTTTTTAGAATAAAAA